>NW_017306977.1:811249-821249 GCF_000935625.1 Nanorana parkeri | reverse complement strand
CAACCATGTGCGAGGGAATTTGAAAAATGATATAGAGCTTCTGCCTTACGATTGGATGTCTGCTTTAGTAAATTTGCCCCACGGACTGCTTTAGTAAATCTGTCCTTCACGGTGCTTCACACTTCAATAATCAAACCCCTAGACTTGCATTGAGATACGGAGGAAGAAAAAAGCAACAAGCCATAACCACTGTGTTGCACCACTAAGCAAGAAGTATGTATCAGTAATGAGAAAATATGACTGTCCATATATTTATATTTAACATGACACGCTATACATAGAAACAAGGTTTTTAAAGCATTAATGCACATTTGAATTATGCTGCTCAAACGCATGTTTTCTAAAACAATATAAAGACTACTGTTTGTAACTATAAAGTTAATTACTGGAATTACCCAATATGCCAGTGACTGCTCTCTATGAACTAATTCCCGGATGTGCTGACTGATGGTGCAGAGTGTTATAGAGAAGTATGAAATAATGAGGGTACTAAACTCCATAGTAAATGCAGATCAGTTTTGGACAGCCAGGTGAGGCCTGCAGATATTTTGAAAAGCTTGCACTAAAAGCTAATTAAAATCCTTTCTAACGATAAAAGGAGCTTTTGGAGGAGTGTTGTTGTGATTGTGTTTTCTAAGAATTTAATTTACAGCCAATTTTTCCTATCTGAATGTTATTTTCAAATTCAGACAGTGATAAGGACTAACATCTGTTTTCTGTTCAATAGTACAAGGAGGCTCTGCATGGGGCTGAGTGTACATAGACCATGTGAAGCCATTGTTATCCTTCTTTTTTTTGTCCCCTTGCCTAGTCCATTTGCCACATACCATCCGGCAAACAGCTGACACATATCGGCTATTATGGAGCCCGGCCTAATTGTGTCCCAATCTTTAAAAGCTTCTCTGTGCTTGTCTTGTGTGATGTATCAGAGGCTAAGACTATATAAACAGCAGTATCAAAGACCACTCTCATTTTTGCATTTGCAGAGTAACAGACTGTTATGCCAGAGGGTTTGTTGCTGCTAAATATATAATCAGAATCTAGAAGCCGTTATTTGCCTTTTCTCCGGAATGTTTGTGTTTTCGATGGTAATTCAGCATGCAATTATGAAAGATTTCCACAGCAGTTTAGTTCAGTGAAAGAAACTAATGCAGATCCATTTGGCAGCTTTCCTTTAAATTTGCACATTAAATTGGTTCTTGTTAAATATATGCAAAAGACAAAATAACAGAGCTTGGGATTTTTTTAAAATTTTATTTATTTATTTTGCTTATCAAATTTCATTGTGTTTTCCACAGCCTTCCTGGAGCAGAGACCACGACGACACAGCATCAACGCGTTCAGGGGGAACACCTGGACCATCCAGTGGGGGGCACACGTCGCATAGTGGGGACAACAGCAGTGAACAAGGTAGGAATTATTTAATGATAATACACATGACTATATATTAATAAAAAACTGAACTTATATCTACAGGTAGTCAATGCACACAATAAATGTTGCTAATGCCATAACTTTGGTACTCAGTTTGCTTGGCTCTTTAAAATGCACTTTGGAGTTATGCATAGGGCCGCGTGGCTGTCTTACTGTGATTGAGATTATTTTCCTTCTCCTGAAAATTGCCATTTATATTACCTAAATATTGTGAATTAGAGGTTTTACTGATTTATTATATGCATGAGATGTGTTGTTGTTTTATTGATTTGATATTTTCTGTTATAGAATGTGATTGATATATTGGTCCTGGTACATTCAGCAAACATGGTTATTGCTTGTTAGCATTTGATTTTCTGCTACAGAGTCATTACAGTATTGTGTGACACAGACCTCTGTGAGTGTGTAGAGATACAACTAAAGCATTTTCTTTTCTCTATACCTGCAGTAGTGGAATATTGTACCGTGTTAGCCATCGATTAATGCAAAAAGTTTGAATGAAATGATACCCTTTAACTGCAGAAACATTATTTGCAATAATACCAAAATGATGACATTAGCTTCATTTGGCAAGCAGCCTTCTGTCTTCATATCCTGCTGTCCCCATTTTTTTTTTAAAGTTTAGAAGCTTTTATTTTCCCTAGTTCCTATCATAATTTATATTTGAGTTACATATGGAAGTGTTTAGCTCTCCTCTGTATTTGGTTTAACCCCACCATTATTAGGGGCAGTTTGTGCCTTCATGACCACAGCGATCCCAGTGAGAAGTTGTGTCGGAGACACAGTGTAGCAATCCTCACTCTCTTCCTCATACTAGTAAGGGACTGCAGGAGAAATTTATATGGAAAAGTTTTTTTTTTGCAGTAGGTGCTGATTAATATTGAGGCAGTAAAGCTGAAAGATGTCCCAGATTTGAATAGGACACACAAGAATTTTTAAAGGTGAACTCCAGCCAGAAAACTACATACATCTACAGTGGACTGTGAGCTGCTTTACTTGACAAATCGTTTGTGATTCGGTCCATCAACTTCTTAAATTTACACAGTGTTTTGCGCTGACAATCCTGTACAGTACAGTAGACCTGGACTGACTGGCTACTGGCTTTCCATTTTCAGTTCTGCTGTACATGGGATTATTAAGCACTAATATAAAGACAGATTACTTATTTATACTAGCTTTATCTAAAAATACATGTAATGTTTGTTTCTCTAAAAATGTATAACTGATTTATTTGTTTCTTTTGATTTGGCCGGAGTTCAGATAGATACATTCACACTAATGTGATTTGTCGCATGTCTGCCATCACGCTGCAGTGGAAATTATATTCTTCTCTATGGTGACTGTTCACACTAAGGCAACATGATGCAGTGCATTTTGTGGCAAGGTGAAGGTGCTTCTTTTAGTGCTGATAGCATGGTTTAAGCCCCATAGACTGTAAGAGTAGTGCTTGAAAAATGCAGAAAAAAACTCATGTAATGTGCACTTTCGTGCATTTTAGTGCAAAACATCAAGCCCCACCCCCGTAGTAAGCTATGCTTTATTTTACTTTCATGGGTCAAAACAAAAATGCATAATGCATGAAAACACATGACAAAAACATGAAAAACACATTACATGAAAGATATGTGCTGAAAAATGTATACAAATGTATGTGTTATTCGCTAACTTTCACTTTGCTACTTGAACAGCCCTTACTCTTTTAGAACCCATTCACATTATTACGTTGCAGTGACATGTACAACACACACCATATGCATTTGAGCGATGCGGTGCCATTCATTCTGAAAGCATTGCGGTGCAGTGCAGTATGGTGCGTTGGCAGAAGTGGTACTTTTTTTGCCTCCTTTTAGTGCGTTAAGTAGCTGATTCAAATGAATAGGCTTTCTTAATGCAATGCAAATTAACGTAATAACGCATGCTAACGTACCACAGTGTGAATGGGCCCTTAGTGAATGACCCCTAATATGTATTTACCATTTAATTTTTTATTGACGCATTTCCATTAAACAGAACTTCTGTTGCGTGTTTTGATGAGACAGACATGGCTAATGTGTGAGCTGTATTCTTTAGAGGCATTTAGGGCCTGCTCGCAGGATTATTATTTTATAAAGTAGAGAAATTGATTAGCTATTCAGTGAAGGCTGTGTCTTGAAATATGCATTCTGCAACCTGGTTTCTAACAGAGAGTGGGTAATGCAGACAGCTGGAGTGTTTTCAATGTTATTGGCTGAAGTTTTATATAGATTAATGTGAACAATTATCAGAGCCTCTTATAATGACCATGTATGAGATACTCTTATAAAGACAAATCACCTATCAACACCTGTATTTGACTGCTCATCCTAAACATGCAGGACTAAGCACCATTTAGCATCAAACCTCTTAGTATAATGCCACTTTACCACTGAATCAACTAAAATGAGACTGAAAATCTTTTCCATTCCTTCTTGATACTCTAATATAGGATAAAAGTAATATTTATAACAGCTTAGACGTAACCAGTTAAAAAAGTAAAGTTAAAAAAGAATTGACACATAGAATGAGATTTAAGGCAAGCTACTCATGCATCTCTGCTCCTGGACACTTGCAGCTTATAGGGCAAACTAGTCGATGATCAGGTATGTAGCCTACTGTGGGTGAATAGTATACATCTGGGTTATCAGAGTTTCTTTCGAGCCATTTTATTTTAGAGTAGGGAACAGTTCTGTTAGTTTAGGAGATTTTCACTAATTTCCTGTCTCAGTGACAATGTTGTCCCAAGCACAAAATGGGGCAAGCTGTTTAACAGGGACACGCTGACAAGAAAAGCAGTGGAGACTTGACCGCTCACGTTTTGTCTCTACAATAGGAAGTGAGGGGAAACTTTCCCAACGGGAGTAAAAAAATATAAAAAAAATTAAACAGGATTTTAACAATTTAACTTCTTCCTACTCTATCCAAAATAAATAATAATGTGTTTTGGCTAGAGATAAACTTTCATTTGAAATAATTTTTCATCATGAACATTTTTGTAAGCATGCAAAAAAAAAAAAAAGGATGTTTAAGTTAGTTATAAAAAAAAACAAAACGTAAAATGTAAATAAATGAATAATTCCCAAAGAAACAGTTAAAATTTCCATAATTGATATTAAATATATTTCTTAAAGTACATATACAGCCAAAACCTTCTGTTTAGGTTATAATAGGGTGCAGATAGTAAGTGTAGAGCCCCTCTTGTTATTGGTGTGTCCCATCTAGGTAGATTTATTCTTTCTTACTTGTCCTAGTGATCATTGTCACAGAGACAGGAAGTTATGGGACAATCAGAATTTTATAGTTGTCTTCAGAACAAGAGGTGAAGGTTAATCTTCCAGTGGAAGACACCTGGTCTGGTGACATTGGTCTAAAAGGGGAACTTACCTTACTTTGAACAGATTTCCTCTTACTTCCTATTGTGTCTTTGGGACAAGAATTGAAGGAGAATTTCCCCATTGGGACATAGACTAAAAGAATTAACTAATGTAAAAAAAGGCATGGAGTCCTCCTTCATCAGTGTGAAGAGATATAGCAGCTGTTTTCTTTTACTTTTGATTTGTGCAATGCCACTATTGGCCAAGCACTCTTTCTTTGGAGGGCAGTGCGGAACAGACTGATGTTAAGCAAAAAATAAGTTGATAGAGGTTTTAACCCTTCCCTATCCCTATCCAGAAAGAAAGAGGTTTGGCTATGCATGCCCTTTAACCAGATCATGCTCGTAGCATTGAAGGATGAATCTGCTCTTTTTTGTTCAGGCCGCAGGTTGAAAGAAAAAAATAGAGCAGTGTATGGCCAGCTTAAGTCTTTAACCCCTTGTTAGGACAGACAGTGTTTCAATCTAGTTTAGAAGGGATAATGAAATCTGACTGCAGACAGGGTTAATTATAGTAAACATATCTTTGTACAGCCCTCCTTAGGGGAAGCTAGGATGGATTTTAAAGCAAGTACTGTAAAAGCACTTAAAAATCTAAGCAGAAATTTGCAATCTTTTTAAAGTTATGCAATGTGAATGGGAACATGTAACAAACATAAAGTAGGTGTTAACCTAATTTGGCTGCAAAAGTGGTACTATACTTTAAGAGGGGATATGATCACAATGTACAAATGTATTTATCAACGGTGATTGTAATAACGGTAATAAACTGTTTACTCTATGGTCCCTGAAGCAGACACATGGCCACAACTTGAAGAAAAAATATTTGATCTTAAACTGCGTAAACGATTCTTTAAAGTTATGCCCCATTCACACCTATGCGTATTGTAATATGCGCGTCTGTCGCGCGACCGTCACGCGGTTTTTTTACCGCGATTCGTGGTAAAAAAGTCGCGCGACCGTCGCACGATTCCAAAGGCTACTTGGCAGTATACAAATGGAAAACGCCCTACAAAACGGACCAATACGCAGCAAAAAACGCTCAGGGACCTTTTCATGCGTGGGCCGTTTTGTAGTGCGTTCGGGACGGGCGGAAATACGGACAGGTGGGAACGATACCATTGACTACAATGCTATTTATTTTTTTGACCGTTTTGTAGAGCGTTCATCGAGCGTAGGACGCGCTACAAAACGGTCAGGTGTGAATGGGGCCTTAGAGCAGTGAAAACATGGAACTCTGTTCCCCAGGTGGTGGTATCAACTGACACTGTTGATAAATTAAAACATTTATAGATGTCTTTCTCAGTGAAAAATATATACAGGGATATGGGGGTACTTAGGCACACACACACACACACACTGAACTGGATGGAACTGTGTATTTTTTCAACCTATTTCTACAACTATGAAAATGATCAACAATCTGCTTTAATGTTAGTGTGTTTGTAAAGCCCCACTCCCCAGTTATAATAATGTTACCAGCACTCCCAAGCTGGAACTAAAATTTGAAGGTGTTAGCTGATGTAGGGCGCTAAGGGAAGTGGTGATGCCATTTCCCCGGGTATGTGACAGTGTTGGGGACTAGCAACTGGCTTCTACACTAAAAGCACTGTCACAAGGGAGGAGGTTATATGCTTCCCATACCCAGAAATATTGTTGTCACCTGCAGAGCTGGTGAAGTGCGCACAACTGGTGCAGGGGGTCCTGAATGAGCAAGATAACAGCGTCTCTGTTAACAGCCAAGCATAGAAAGACTAGTTAGAGCTGGTTTTGCTTTGAATGACTGCTCTTCACACCCCTTTCCCTTACACTCTGCAATAAATTGGCCATCTACTAGTATATACGGTATACAAATTTACTTGATGCTTGTTTTTTGTATTAGTTTATAATTTGCTATAGTCTTCTGTAGCATGTACAGCACACGGTTAAGTTTCCTTGGATTAGTCTAGTTCTCCTGTAAGGTTTTTTTGGAAGTCAGCAGGAGTCAGTGTATGAACAGTAGTTGGCTAAATATTTCAACCATGAGTTCAGCTTCTCTGGCACAACAAGGTTTAACACTCATTATGGCTGCACAACATGGGGACCTTGTGGTGCTAGACTTATGGGCCTCAGGGTGGCTTCAGGGACGTTAAGATGTTTCTTGCACAAATTTGCATGCTCTGCTGGTTTTGCTAATGTTATTTTAGTGATATTGTGTTACAATCCTTAAATTTACCATGGTAACTATTGACATGTGTAATGAGGTAGATTTACAAAAGGAGTAGAATGTTCACTTATTTTAGTGAAGCTGTGTTAATGTTAATTATCCAGTCATGTGCATGGGAAATTACTAATTTTTTCAATTCCCCTGGCCACGATAGGGTATAGGATACAGTATATGAACTGAACACATGTTAAAAATTACTTCTAAGTCTGTAGTATGAAACGTGGTTGTAAAAAGAAGATTGCGGCAGTATGCAAAAAAAGTGCACTGAACTGACACTAAAGAGAATTTAAACATTGTAAACAATGCTCATGTACCTAGTTAATGTGCATTTATGCTTTAGCATTTAACATTTTGTAAAAGACCCTGCTTATTTAATGCTGAAGTTTAATCCAAATTAAAATGCATTGATGGGTGGAAGTCAGTCTGGAGGAGAGGGCATTCCTAAGCAGGCTATTTTTGCATGCAGGTTGCTCTAGGTAACTCCCTCGCCTGGGACATCCACTGCAGCCTTCAGGATGGAGATTGGAGGGAAGATGAGAAACCTCTATTTCGCAATCTCCTCTGTGAGGCACGTATCCAGAAGCGTTCAACTCTGAGCACTTTCTGGTTCAAAGCTGTTGGATCACGGCTGCTGCCAGTATAGGAATAAATCAAGTACAGTCTGTACTCGATCTGTTAAGGCAGACTACAAAGGAGGCATGAGAAGTTTAAAAAATATCTGATGTCTCCATAAAGAGGAACTAACAACAAAAATTATATATGTGAGCTAAGGTAGGCCATTTACTGTTAGTGTTTTTGATTAAGCCTCTTAGGGCTGACCAGTAAAAAAAAGAAAACCTCTTGCTAAGAGCATGGATTAAGGAATCTCCCCTGCTGATCTATTGTATTCTGACAGCGGTGGGTTTTTCCGCTGTTAGACTACCCGAGCATTGACGGCAGCTGATTGGCTGGCTCTTTTTGTTGAATGGGGGGCGATCGATCCACACACTGCTCGAATTGCTCAAAATGTAACCGGTTTGGCCAGTTTAAGGATCAGCTTTTCCAAGATCAACTGGTTGTTAGGGGTGGTACTGCCATAGGTAGAATAAAAACAACTGACTATATTTTATGGGAGCCTTCACTCCCAATGACCAGTACATTTCTAAAATGGGATGAAACTGGGAGCCTTAAGACTGATAGTAAGAAAGAGATTCACTCTGCCCATGTGATCCTTGTTCAAGACAACCAATATTTACAAATGCAAATTTCATGTCCCTGAAAGGAAACTCTGCAACCTGATGTTAAGCTTTGACTCATTTTCCAGTGGACTTGAATTAAATAGTACTTCTGTAGGCTCTACTATGCTTGAAAAAAACAAAAAACCTCCTGTGATTTGATTGGTTCCTACTGATTTTCCAAATACTTTTCTCTGTAGCATTTTAAAAATATTTTTTTTTTGTCTATTAAATACAAGAAATTAATTACATGCATATTTGCCATTAGCACCCATTCTTTTTTTAACATACATTTTTCCTATGTATAAATGGTTCTGCAGCCTTTTGGGAAATCAATATGGCTGTTATCCAAGCTTTACAACCACAAGGCCATTGGAGCGTGGCATTGCAGTTTCCTAATGGAGATCCCTGGCAGCAATCTGTAATGTTCTTTTAATATGAGGAGGAAATGAGAGGTCTCCAGAAATATAACTAATGTTTCTCCATTCCATGGAACCTCTGGTCAGGGCAACAGTTAAAATCAAAGAAGAAAAAAAAAGTCAGGCATTGGAAGAGTAAAAAAAGCCAAAATATAAAATAAAACGGTGCTAAAAAAAAGGTTGGAAGCTATGAGTAATACTTTGTAAATTGTTTGTCACAGGGCAAATCCATCACCCAGTGCAAATGAGGAAGGCAGCAGCCTGACCAAAACATTGAGCCTTTTAGTTCCTAGTCAATGAAAATAAGTTGCTTAGTGATGATGTGCAGAAACCTGAGAGATTTGGGGTTGGTTTAGACCTGCATTTGAAGAGCCGTTTAAAGTTTGATCCAGATTAAGCCCTACTCTCTGGGGAGTCAAGCCAAAACCTCGCTGCTAGGTCAAATGCACACTTTGTTTAGACTCACACACTCTGCCCTTGTGTGTACATTGTACCTTGAAACTAGATACCAATATACATGCTTCTGTTTAACAAGCAAAATAATACAGAGTTGCCTTTTGGTTAAAATAGACAAGCCTGTAACAATAAGCTTTGAGATACTCTAGTTTGCCAAATACATCAGGGCAGTAAACGACCCCCTTATTAATAGATACATTGTAAAGTATTTTTAGATTAATGATAAAAGCAGATTTCAGTCTGGATTCTCAAACTTGATGTATCCATGTAAGAGAGCATAATGTTCTGCTTCTCTGCAGAATTCTTGCAGGCTCAGACAATTGTACATTCTAGTGAAGGGAATCTCAAGGTAGCTGTTTTGAGCAAGCACACAGAGCCGGACTAAGAGGGGGAGGTGAAGGGCCATGGTATGTTCCAGATGACTGAGCAACGATTTATATACCAGCTCTCCTTTTTTACATGAACAAGAGGAGTAATAACTACACAGAGCAGGGCATTTTGAAGCAGCTTTCTGTCTGATGACTAATGTGATAAAGTGTAAGGGAGCTTGCTGATTGGGCATCTTAATGAGCACATTTCGAGCTGAGTTTGGGCTGCAGTTCCCCTTGACCTTTGCCCTTTATTGACCAAACTGACACTTCATTTTTCACATACTTCCAATTATGGCTTGGCTTAAGTGTTGCCCGACCTCCTTTATTTCTTTTCTATGGATGACTTTAGAGTGGCTGAGGCCACAAAAGATATTTTAATTTGAGAAACTGGCATTTCAAGTTTAGAGAGTAATATGAAACTGCTGTCAGTTAGCCAGAGAACAGACTGTACCTTTTAATATGAAAATAAATAAATAAATAACAATAATAATAATAATAAAAAAGTGTGTTTA
>NW_017306977.1:800320-811232 GCF_000935625.1 Nanorana parkeri | reverse complement strand
ATTTCTGTATATGCATGTGCATGTTGATTGATTACTGTGAACAAATTATATAGGTGGAGAAAAGCAGTTGTTTCTAACTGGCTACATTTTATGAAATACTCATACTCTTTCTAGATCCAATGTGGAACCAAATGTAAATAATGTACACTTATGTCTATATTGAAATTATTGGCTGTAACCAGTAGTCCACTGCACATTAGGAGTTAAGAAGAGTGCAGAGTCAGTCAAAAGTTATCTGCATGTATTGTGGTCAGGCCCTGAAATCGGGACCATAATTTAGTTTATGTGCTCTGAATGATTTCTATTTTGCAGCTCCTGATGAGGACAGTTTGTGGCTGCACAGTTTTATACATCTTGCATAATGCAAATAAGCATATTCTGCTTGTAATTAAATGTCAATTTCTGAATGATGTCTACCTTAAAATAAACCTGCCACAAACCTGGGCAATTTGTATGGTGCATAAAAAAAAATCATAAAATTTACATTAATTGAAAACTGAATCACAGAATGATTAGTAGCTTAAAAATGAAGGCTGCTAAAATATATTCAAATGTTAACTTTTCCTTTAAATATTGAGCATGGATCCACCCACCTCCTATATCTCCCTGTTGATTAGTGAGTCAGTCCATCACAGGGAAGGGCCATGTTCTGCTTTTTTTTTTCTCTTAAAAAAGCCTTCACTGCCTACATCTCTTGACTTATTGATCACTTGCCAGGTTTGTAATAGTGAAATAGTAAAAGTGTCCCACTCACCTTCCAAAAGTCTTAAACACCTCTGCCAAGACAATTTTGGGTCTGGTCACAGTCACACAATTGGCCTCTGATATTTATGAGCATGAATACTTAAAGATTAATAAGTGGACCTATTTTCACTGACGTATATGACACTTCCTAAAGTCTGTTTCAACATTTGTCTTGTGCTAATCTAATGTGCTGCCTGCTTTATCATATAATCTCACATTAGCATACTAAATAACGTGACTTTTTTTTAAACTATTATATGGAAATGAAATAATATGTAAAATGGCAGACTGAGGTTTTGTCTTTCTGTAAGGTGACCCCCATTCCCCAGTAAATGCTTTACTTATGAGCTTATTAAAAAGTTAGAAAAAAATGAGCTTTTCATACTTCACAGGCATTGATGTGAAAATGAGCTGTCCTGTGAGTAGTTTTCTTGATCATTTTTAGAACAATTGATTAACTAAAGAGCTCCTGTCATTAGCTGACATTGAATGATAGCAATTTGTCACAAGCTAGGAAGGTCATGCAGACAGCGCAGACTGTGGCTTGTCTTTGACTGACCTTTACTGATTTCACTGATGCCATTATCATGTGCTTATTTTTGACTTGATATGACCCTCGACTGGGAGAGACAGGACATTATTCAACATAACCATTGTTTTATTGTTATGTTAAATACGTTTGATCTCAGCCTTCCTTATGGGGACTTGCTGACCACAAAGCCAAAACATATTTGTGACGCACAATATCTTTATTGCCTCGGTTTTAATAATTTGCAGTTGTAATTCAAAACTCATTCAATGACAGCCCATGAAAAACGTTTATTAAATTTTTTATTGTATCCCATCTTTTTTTATGGGAATACTAGCTATTGGATGCTTACATATATATTTGTTCCACTCCAAATGTCCCAGATGAGCAACTTATTTTACCATATTTAAATGTAATCCAAAAAACAACACTGCCAATTTGCTAATTCTTTTATTGCAGCAAAGGATCAAAAATACAAAGTAACTAAAGGAAGGGCTAAATTCAAGTTAGACAAAAAATGCAAAATGTTAATATTATTAATATGGTTCCTAAATGGGAAAGAGTAAGCAAACAGTTGGGAAGTAAAAGAAAGTTGAGGTAAAAGTTTGCACTGGAGGGTCCCAACGCATATTATAATCCCGGTCCCAACTGTCTGAAGTGCAAGGTTACTTAAATAGTAAAAAAAACAAGATCACTCAGGCTCAACTATAGCGTGAGGTCAATTTTATTTACTAAAACAATATAAAGTATACTCAGAAACATAACATCATGTTAGCCGAACAACAACAAAACAATGTCAGCCTTTTAGCAGGATGCTAATTTAAGTCATAACTAAATTGAGAAAATTAAGCTTGTTTGAATACTGTATGCAGCTTTGATACACTTATTTCTATTCTATTGTCCTTCAAATCATATGTCCTGGAGCAACTGAATGAACCATGTGCAATACTATGATATACTTACACTATATGTTAAATGTTGGACCACCCACAACTGCAAAGGATAAGCTTTGGGTCCTTTGGTCTGCTTGATTATGGGCAGTGACCTTTTTAAATCCGCCCAAATCCATGTAGGTAGGAATCGGATCTATCCACGGAAACAACATTTTGCTCCAGCAAATGCATATTTACTTATAAAAGTATGAGGGCATATGATATGTAACATGTACGAAGGGCAAAAACACATCAGATGAACCTTTACAACCAAGGAGAATAAACAACATATACACTGGAATCCTTTCAAGGATGTCTGTAGATGTTATTGGTACTCATACACTGATCAAATATAGATCAAAATCAAATATATCAGAAAATTACTGACTAAAGAGTGTGAGTACCTTAAGATTCTGGGCAAATATGCCAGTCAGTACAAGTCATGGTACCTCACAATAAAGCTGCAACAGTCTCATATACATCATATAAAGCTCGTGAGGATTGCATCCGGTTATTGGGTACCGGATGTAAAGTCCTTAAATAGTTTTCTATATATTTCTTATCTGCTTTTGACTTTAAAGCAGGTTTCCTTAGAAGAAATGGCGGACGTGGTACATTTTTTGTTCTCTGCCAGAGAGTATTATCACATGATGCCTTGTGATACAAGCTGATTGCTGAACCAAGAAATTCATCTGGATTGAGCAGATATGTGTTGGTGTTAGTAGGTCTTGTGTGAAAGCTCCGTTTCCCCTTTTGTAAGGAAGAGATACAGTATTGATGTGTACACACTCATAATGCATCATATTGCTGTTTGATTTACAGCCGTAGCAAGCCTCCTGTGAGAAGTGCTTGGCACATCTGACTCTGGATTATTAACTATATGACGATGATGATTATGAAAATAGGAACTAAATAAAATACAGAACGAGATAAGCTGCAGTTTAGAAATTAGTCTGGGAATTGCAAACAAAAGAATTTCAGTATGTGATGTCATTGGATGTTAAAAACTGCCATTGCTGATCTATTTCTGTTTTGTAGGGTTAACACTTAAGTGAAATCCCAGCCAGTGTGGATAGAGTGTGGAAGGGAAAGAACATCTGTCAGTGTTTACTGCCGTCTGTGTTCCACTTGGGTAGATTTTGCTTGATTTCCTGTTGTGTCACCAGGGCAGGGAGTGAGGGGGGTGTCTCTTCAGTGCGGACAGAGGTAAAACAGTCCGGATTTCCAAGTATTCCTCGCTTTACCAAAAAAAAAAGTTTTATACCTGTGTGTGTCCCTGCTAGTGGGATTTTCCTCGCTTATTTTCTCAATAGAAGTTGAAGGAAAATCTCAAACAGGGAGACATGTACTATAATAACTTGGTAGAGATTCTAACAGAGTTATTCACAAAAGGGTGAAGGGTTTGGGGAAGACAGGAGAAGTGAACAATCTAGGACAACATAGCTAATTTGGAAAAATCCTGCAATTCAGCTCACTTTCCAGTTCAGCTAATTTGTCCTAGATTGTTCTCTTCTCCTGCCTTCTCCAAACCCTTCACTTTTTTGTGAATAACCCTGTAAGTCTACATCCCTCTGTCCAAGAAAAAAACCCTAAAAAAAACAACTTTTGCTTTAACAGGTGAGTGAGTTTTTGACAGGTGAAGGTGAGTTTAATCACCCACTTGCTCCTTTTATACCAGTAATCAAATGGTAATATCTCTGAACCTGAATCATTATTCTGAACTGAACCATTTTTTTTTTAAATAGCAGACCACAAAGAATGAGTTGGGAAGTCTCCCTAGTGGAGTCTTCAGGGGGTACTAAAGTCAGGTGAAATTAATTCAGCACCATCTATCAGATGGGATGCAGCATGGGAATGTTTCTTTCACACTGCTCTTACACTGTCTAAAGGTGCCCATACACTGCACGATTATCGTACGATAATCGTATGCGATCGGTTTTTCGTACGATAATCGAGCAGTGTGAACGGAGACGTGCGACCGTTTCTACTGTACGGTCGCACATCTTCTGTCGAACCAGCATGTTCGAAAACCAGCCGGGAATCGTACGATTCTCGGCTGGTTAGAACGGTGCTCGGAAGATAAATGCTGAACGGGCCGGTGTGCGCACGCGCACACTGCCCGTTCAGCATTGCGGTCATCGGAAGCCCGCCCCTCAGGGGTGCGGGCTTGCGATGATCGAGTGTGCGATCTGCCTGTCCAAGATAGGCAGATCGAACGTTTTTTTAATCCCTTTACAACCATCGCAAGACTAAAGTCTTGCGATGGTTGTAGAGTGTATGGCCACCTTAAGGCTGGGCACACACCTTACAACCATCGCAAGACTTTTGTCTTGCGATGGTTGTAATGTACTTAAAAAAACGTACGATCTGCCTATCTTGCATAGGCAGATCGTACTTGCGATGATCGCAAGCCACGCCTCCTGAGGGACGGGCTTCCGATGACCGCAATGCCTAACGGGCAGTGCGCGCTTGCGCACACCAGCCCGTCCGGCTTTTATCTTACGAACATGCTACACACCCTCCGAACATCGTACGATGCTAGGCGGGTTTTGAAACCTGTTCGTAAGTTTAAAGTCGTGCAACCTTACAGTAGTAGAGGTCGCACGGCTTCCACACACCTTACGATAATCGTACGATCGCGGGATTTCGTACGATTATCGCAAGGTGTGTGGGGACCTTAAGGGCTTGTTCACACCAAATGCAGACCAGAACTGCATGAGTTTCTGCACACGCAGTGCAGTGGGTTGTGCCGCGTTTTTGCTGCATTTTTTGCCATGTTTTTGCTGCGTTCCGGGCCGCTTTTGGAAAAAAAATGGTCTTTCAGTGAGTTCCAGTGCGTTTGCATGCGTTTTTGATGCGTTTGCATTCGTTCCAGAGCAGATAAAATAGGGCGTGCTAACCACTACGCCACTGTGCTGCCCAATAAGCCTGCGTAATGCGTGTTGGCACGGCCGCTTGTAGTCTCCCTCCGGAGAGTGTGTGACCACATTGGATAATAATTCTGAGACAGGGAAAAATCGTTGTCACTAAGACAAGAATTGTCTACACAAGGCCCTTCATGGCAAGATCACCAGTCTTTGTTATTAATATTCTAGCTACATTTATCTGTTTAGCGGTTGCTGAGTTTAGATAAAAGAGTAGTGTAGTGAAAGACTAGTATCTGTTTCAAATCTCAAATTCTACAGACAACTTTTCTTTTGCTGCAATGTAAATAAAATGTGTTATCCTGTACATACTCAGACCTTGATCTCAGTCTGGTCACTAGGACCAGCAGCCAAAGCTTTCTTGTTAACTCTTAGACACAGAAGGCAGTTACACTGTCACTGTTGTTTTTTCTCACTTGGCCTGACAGACATCTGTGGCAGACAAGCATATTTAGCGTGTATCTTCTCACCTCCCATGCTGTAGCGGTGGGAATGGCTCTGAAGCTTTCATTCAAAATTGACAGGTGATTGCTTCCATAAAATGAGCACGCTCACATTTCCAACTGGACTGTTTGATTACCTTGCAATTGCATTCCCTTCGTGTGATAACAAGTCACCTGTTCCCAGGGAACAGTTGACAGTCTTCATGTTTATTACCCAATTGAATGTCAGTAGCAATTGTGGCTACAGATAAACAAAAATGCAAGCATGTATTGACCTTGACTGCTTCCTTTTTTCCCCTGCATGATATTGTACTGGATGGCTTCATTGCTATTAAGCTGATAAGAATATAAACAGGAGTTTAAGGAAAGTTTGATTCCCAGAGGAAAATGCCATATTGCTGTGGGAAATGGCAGCAGAGTAATGCCCTTTGCCAGACTCGCTTAGTTCACCTTCATTTCAGCTGTGGGAAACTAAAAGAAAGTCCCATTTATGACTTCACTTTCAAGAGCATCGAGATACACACAGACATCTTATGAACTGTGAATTGCAGAGCTCGTTCAATGACTGACATAGACATATACAACAGGAAATGATTTAAAGCCTTTTACAGGTCAATGGAAACATTTTCTCTTTAAAGGATTCTGTCATGATGAAAAACAGCTCTATGAGAAGCCTCAAAATGAAGCTGCTGCTCTCTGACTCCCAGGCCTCATAGTTCCACTGCAATCCACAACCCCAGTGCTAGTGTGCAGCCCAGAAGTCAGAGAATGTCAGCTTCCATTGGAGGTTTTTCTTTGTGACTGATTACTCAAGTAATTTGTGCTGTCCTTTGGGTAAGTCAGCCTTTAAAACTTACCAGAGATCCAAATTTAACATGTAGATCAACTTTTGGTTACCAGGAGTGATGTCATCACTTGCATAGAAATGTAATGCTATCAAATTGCACCCATGATTATTTAATTGGCCTGTACCTGTACCTGTATTGGCCTGTATACTAAATTGCTAATAGTGGATCTACATCTACATACAAACAGTGTAGGTGGTTTGTGTACTTTCTACTACTGCATAGTATATATATAGCAAACAAAATACTGATAAGAGCTCATATTGCGGTATGGATTTCCAAAACTGAAACAAAACTCAAATATGCTATTCACACATAACCAGAACAAAGCTATTAACAAAGAGGCAACATTTTTGTTATGACAATTTATGCATAAAATATAGCGCCAGCACCATGCAGCCAATCAAGAACACCAGGGCATCCTGGGAGGTACCATTGATCAGCAGCTGGAGTGCAGAGGATTGACTATTACTAGAGTAATAAACACAGTGACAGTTTGTAAATGGCTTTAGCTGTAGAGTGATGCTTTCTGTTTGTGGGTCAGTGTGAATTGCTTTTTGAATTGTTGTGGCTCCTTTTAGTGCCTCCTTAATTTACCAATTAGCCCAACTGAATAAACAAGCATGTGACTTTGCAGCTCCCATGCAGTTTGTTATGAGTGCTGGCTTGTTAGAAGTCTATTTATCATCACGCTACGGGAAAGGAGTCTGTCTCCCTCTCTCTGTGAACATGATGTCAACATTTTCCTATTGCATCAGCATTTGTACCGTACACAAGAAAGATATTGTTTAGTTTTCTTCTCCTTGGCAGTGGTTTGTGCCTGATAGGTTTTAAACTAACCTCAGGGGTTTGCAGTTTAACCCTGACCCAATAGCTTCAACAACCTAAAGAAAATATACATACTGCTTAGCCCTACTGGTAATACTCACCAATGTGTTATAAGTTATAATTTCATCCTTTCTTAATATTTCTGACATGCAGCTTTGTAAATGCTATTAATTACCTACTTTTTTTGCTGTGTCTGTATAGCTGTTTGCAATATTCATTGAGCTTAAAGACAAACTATAGTGTAGTTTCAGCAAGTGCATATCTTAGTTATCATCATAACTTTTTTTTTATTGTCATTTTTTAGTTGTTGCTTGCTGTCCCGTATTTCCATTATTGTGTGTTCATATACAGATTTGCTAGTGCTCCATCTAGTGTGCATCTGTATACTATTGTATGTGATTGGCATCCCAGCTGCTGAGATATGCAGGGTTTAAAATGTTTAGTCCCCCAACTCCCAAAGCTCAGATCCACCTGATTACATGTGAGTACAATCATCTCACACATTCTTCACCCCTCCGCTCCACCATCTTTTATCTGCGCTAGGTCATCGCGCTTCTTCCTCCTTTTTGTTTCCTCTTTAGTATAAACGTCGGACACCCCGGTCCGCACACACCAGGAGCAGCACACCAGCATTGAAACCAATCCAACCCCCCATTATATGATACTCCTCTGCAATTGTAGGGCTTTGGCCATGTCTCTACTTTATGCCGCTCTAGATATATTCTCTTATTTATCATATAGTGGTCTTTTAAATACTGTTTCCATAGTCTGTATTGTGAAAAATCAGAATAAAAAACTATGGTTAAAAAAAAAACCAATACAACCCCCCCGTAAGAGCGCTCACCAACTGGACCTGTCCTTCACAACTTTTTACAGACTTGACCCATAGGCTATCATTGAGCGGGAGGAGAATAATCATTGTGTAGCACCGTAAAGCAGTAGGAAGAGCACGCAGATACTGAAATAAGACTTATAACAATACTTTTTTTAATAACACACACATATAAACACCACCTTATGTCCTTTGTTTCCCAGTGGTTCTGGTGGTGAGATTTATGTGCCCAGAGCCCAAATCACCTTCTGCAACAATTACGATTGCCTTCTAGAATTAGAATTTATTTTAATTTATAGAATGGTGGATAGGAGAAGTAGGAAACCCATGGAGCAGCTGCAGGATTGGAAATTTTGAGGTTGTTGGAAGCAGTGCCTGGGAGATCTTTAGCAACAGGAGTGAGTCCCTGAGGCGGGAAGTAGACAATGTCTGGGAGATCCCACTTATGCTGGCCCACAAAAACCAGCATGTGGCTTGGCACCGATGCTCCACCTATAACTCAAATGTAATATTGAACTGTCTGACCCTTTGATAGGACATACCCAGATTTTGCTTTTTTTGTCACCTTTAATTCAAATGGAGACTTAAGGTAACAGTCCAAATTCACACCTGTGGGTAAAAACACTTTCATACCTGTCCAGTCAGTGTGCTACAGAGGGGGTGATTGCCAACATTTATTAATTATTGATATTTATATAGCACTCAGCAATTTACACAACACACATTCACATCAGTCCCTGCCCTCAAGGAGCTTACAATCTAAGATCCCTATCTCGCAAGCAGACAAACGAGGGCTAATTTATACAGGAGCCAATGAACCTACCAACATGTCTTTGGAGTGTGGGAGGAAACCAGAGTACCCAGAGTAAACCCACACAAGCACAAGTAGAACATACAAACTCCTTGTAGATAGTGATCTGTCCAGGATTCAAACCAGGGACCCCCAGTACTACAAGGCAGAAGTGCTAACCACTACGCCACTGTTCTCGTCAGTTCACTCAGAAGCATGAAATGAAACTACCAATGTAGTCAAACCTGAGTTGAAGCACAAAGTTACACATTCCTCTTTGTGTTTATAAGCTTCATTGTAATTAATATTGGCTTACAATTATTTGCCGGTAATGGTAATTTATCTTGATCCAATGAAGAACTAGTGCATCTCAAGTGGTCTGCCTGCCAGCTTTGAAAAATCCTCTAAATGTTCTCATCATTACACAGTATTGTGAATTTTTGACACACATGTTGGAAACATGCAGAAAATATAGACAAACTTGTGTGTTTTATTTTATAGTCTTAGGCCAATAAAAGCCTGGTGTTTTTGCACTCTGACTCTAATACAAAAAGTATGGTACGAATGATTCTTTTATTAACATTATAACTGGAGTCATGTGGAGAACTGCAAAGCCGTTTGAACTAATTTTAGCTTACAAGAAGATGAAGATAAGCTTCCCACTATGGTTATGCCATATGCTCTCCTGGTGATAATATTCAAGTGTAAAATACTCAACAGAGATACATTGTTTGAGCAGCTAACAGCTAAAGAAGGAAATTTCTGCAGAGTAAGATTATATAAAGTAATATAGTTGCCGAAAGTCTCAAATAACATCAAATTAAATTAAGCAGAGATATTTTGACCCTGATGCTTTTTATGAGAGCTAACATAATTTATTTTGCTACATATTTGATTCAATTAAATTCATTTCTCACATGCATATAGGAAAATCAATTTTTATAACAATTGATTACTTTTTGTCAAGGGAGAGGGAAAAAAAAGAAAAACAGTTCTTAACATTTGAAGCGGTATTAACTGCCTACATTGTATAAAGAACTGAATAACGCCCAACTGAGTTAAATGCTGCTCCTAAAAGCCTCTTTAAGCACGTAAAATCCATTATGTTTCCATATTTGGAGAATTTAGCTTCTTTGGTTTCAGTTAAGAGTGTTTGACCTATTTATTTGTCACCGAGACCACTTCACAGGGAGGGGATTTGTTAGTTCTTGCTAAACTGAGAAAAGAAAAAAAAAAAAAAACTGGCATGGATAGAAAGTATATTTGCAGATGAAACACTGTATTGGAGACTGTGCAGAGCCCAGTGGAAGCTTTGTGTTAACAACTGCTGAAATGCTTGACCTATGAGTGACCTTGGCCAAACAAACCAGCAAGTTAAGAGTCCTCTTTTGACACAGATACCTGGTGTTGTGAGAGGGAGGGAAGAAAAACATAGGAGGGATAAAGTGATGGAATGATAATGTGGCAGTGCTGACCCAGAAACCTAAGGTTAACATTGCAGAGGCCATGAAGATAAAAGAAAATCATGCCTTTTTTTCTTTAAAACTTTATATAGTAAATGAAAAATTACAGCAAAAAAACCCCATATATTTTTCAACCTGAGAGAACCAAGGGATAAAGAAACAATCTTCAATGTTAAATTGTTGATGAGCTGCATGGACTAGTGATTTAAAATGTGAACACAATTAAGCATTTGATATTTCACGTTAATGTGTTTTGGCTGTCTTTATCAGCTTTTAAATGCAATTGACAGCAACCGGACCTGTAAGGTGTTCTTTGAGATAATGGAGCATTTGGAAAAGTAAACTCTTCATAAAATGAAGAGGGCAGCATATCAGGGGTTCCATGGCTATCACCAGCATACCGTTAAAAATTTAGTTTTTGGGTTTTTGCAATGTGTATAAAATTAATTAGAGGTGCACCGAAATGGAAATTTTAAAACTGAAACAAAACCGAAATAAAAAATAATGTCAGGCCGAAACCGAAAATGTTTTTCTAATTTTTTCAATTTTTTTTATATTTTATTTTTATTTATTTTTTATAAA
>NW_017306977.1:794215-799870 GCF_000935625.1 Nanorana parkeri | reverse complement strand
TTTTACTTTTACTTTTAGGGGCTTCTGGGAAATATCAGGGGGCTAAACAGACCCCTGATATTTCCCTTTTAAAATAGAAAAAGAGATTGAGAACACAAAGTCCTCAATCTCTTTTTCTGTGTCCCCTGTTATCAATGAACAGGAATCCTCTATGAGTCTTCCTGTTCATTGATAACATGAGTACATTGTTTGTTTACTATAACTACAATTATGAATGAATGGAGGTGATGTAGATCACTCCCATTCATTCATAATTGAGGATATAGTTAACATACCATATTCTCAATTATGAACACACACTCAGCGATCACTTACATAGTTACATAGTTACATAGTATTTGAGGTTGAATAAAGACATTAGTCCATCAAGTCCAACCTATTAGGATCTCATTCTAGGAGTACCTGTACTCCTATACCCCTGATCGCTGAGTGTGTGTACCTTGCTCTTCTCTCTGACACGCTGTCACAGGAGGCTGATCGAGCGGTGTAGGGAGAAAAGCCCAGCCTCCTGTGACAGCGCTGTCTCCGCCCCCACACCGCTCTGCCGGACTGTGATAGGCGGCAGAGCGGTGTGGGAGGAAACGCCGGCCGTTCACAGCACTCTCCACCGCAGCGCTCGGCAGGCTGTCACTTTCTCTTCACCCCGCTGGGACAAAGAGCAGCGCCCAGCGGGGAGAAAAGAAATCATGTATGCGCATTATGCCAAAAGTGCCATTTTCGGCCGATATGTTTCGGCGGCCGATATATATCGGTGCATCCCTAAAATTAACCCATGTATACGGATGTAAAATTTTAAAGTGTGTTCTTTATTTAAGGATAGTTCAACCTAAACTATTTTAAAATAATATCAGAGGATCACAGGATCAAAGTAGGGAGTTGGCGGTAAATCAACCATTGCAAAATTGTCTTACTAATCACAACTGATAGTTAAACAGCCATCTTCTGGCCACAAGCTGTTACCCTAAACCTTCGTATTGAATATACCAAAGATATCCCACTCAGGTATAAATGGTAAATATTTCTTTCTTGGTTGCAAAGGGCAATGCAACTTGTTCAGTTATTTCTTCGATAGGCTCTAGCAAAGGTGTTTTTACAAAGACAAGCAAGACCAGAGCATGCATTGTAAAGTGAAACCTAATCCTAGATACAACTTAACAATATGAACAAATAGAACGTTTCCACGATGTAATATGTGATACATGCTAAGCTTAAAGACCTGGCAACACGAGATGGCAAAGTTTGCTTATCCCCCGCTCTTTGTTTTTATAGGGTTTGCACAGGAACAAATACCTCAAGTAAATACAAGCAAAATAGGTTTGCTGGTCCATATCATGGCCGCACACATGCTCACAAGTCAGCTTTGTCAGGAAGTTTCTAAGGTCTGTTCCGTACCATTTCCATTGCATCTTTATCTCTCCTGCTCATTGTTTGTTGCTGAGTACTTTAAACCTCAACTTCCCAACTAAAAGCTTCCTGTTGCCTGCTTTTACATTTAGGCCTTTCAATCAGAAATTTGCTGTTGTTCCTTAACTCATTTTACTCACATGTGATTTGCAGTGTAATATGACACTGACTTTAACATGCATTTTTTTATGTGTAGGTGCAATTCAATTATTTTAATTTTGAGGGCAATGATAGGTTCTGCACTGACCGTTAAGTGGTGAGTTCAAAAGAAAATGGATTGTTATCAAAAATGTTCTAAGTGATATTATTCATAAAATAAACTTCATATACAGAGTTTTTGTTTTAAATATATTTCACAACTGTCTGTGTTCCCATGTTATTTCGGGCAGGCCAGATAAAGCTTAGGGGCCAGGTAACCATAGCGTCTCAAAAAAGTATAGCTGGTGTCAAACGTTTTGGAGCCATCTTGATTGTTGTTGCTTGAAGTTGGGACATTCTGGTTCTTTAAAGTAAACCTGTGTAATTTAAAATGAGCATATGCTGAAAAAAAAATGCATTAGCAGAGATTACCTGAGGTAGAATTGAATGTACTAATCATCTGTAGACCATGATATAAAACAGATACAATGGGGTTGATCTTCTAAACAAGTAGAATGTTAGCCCCAGTGTAGCTCTGCCCACTTCAAATATCCAATTATAGAGGGAAATTTATTTTTTAAATTTCCCTTCACATGACTAGATATTTAAAATGAAAGCAGGTTCACTAGGTTAAAAGTACACTCCACTTCTTTAGTAAATTATCCCCCCTCCATACTTTCCTATATTTGGCAATGGTTAAACAAGAGGCAAGGTAGCAGAACATATTTTACTAATAAGAACAGTATACATTAATAAGAAAATAATCTAAATATTTCTTAAGCTGTAGATAATCTTTTATTATTTACCTTAATACGCATCAGTGTGACACAGAGTTGTTGAGAACATAAATAGTTACATCACAGTTGTTCTCTTTTAAAATATAATGTATTTATGCTCAACAAATCAATTTTGTTTCATATCAATATATACATTTTTATATAGGTATGGAAAGGTAGAAATGTGAATTTGACAGTGTAGGTTTGGGATCTGTTAGAACAGCACCCTGGATTGTGAGCTGCTAGATCTAGCAGTCTAGTTAGAGCAGTCAGAATTGGTCCACCATATAGTGTGTTTTCATATCCATAAATAAAAAATATTTGTAATTGGACAGATTTTTATTGGACTTGTTAGAAAATCCAGTTGGCCAATGACAGCCATCTGCATGTCTATATGGTGATCTGATGAGGTAAATGATCAGCCAACTGCTCTACTTGGGTCGGATCCCGCATGATTTGGTCAATGGACATGATTGCCAAACAACACAAGCTGTGCAGTATGGCTAAGCACATTCTGGCATTATTCTGACTTGACAGTTTTTCCCAATCTGTTTTGATGCTGGTATGCAAATAAATTAAAATGTGCTTCAAATCCAGGGGCAAGGCTTAAGCATCTAATCACTGCTCATTGTAATGGTGTGAATCCTGCTCCCAACTGCAGAAACCACACAGTCAGATTAACTGTTCAGAAAACTCTTATTTTAAAATCATCATCAAATAGTTATTAGATGTATAAAAGGGTTGTCAGTGGCCAGGCTCTAGAAATGAAGGAACTAATAAGGCTACACAATAGTCTCTAAAGACTATGCTGACTCAGCCGAAATTTGATCAGCATGTGGACATGTTGGCACCACTCTGCTTGACAAAAGACAATTTCTCAGGTGGCATTTTTCAAGTCTGATGGCATTATCGAAATGTACTGACTGCCTTTTCTATGGATTGATTGAATGCTTTGAAATGCAGATTTTGCGAAGGTAATCTCTGCCTATCCACTTTTTCCCTCATATACTAAATGTGAATTGCCCAGGTTTATTACATGTTTAGTTTATGTAAGGACTTTACAAATTGCCCCAGCCTCCACCAGAGAGATTAATGGCAATGTCTGGTGTACATACCTGTGGATATCCTATTTTTAATAATCCTATTTTTTTTCTGTGGCAGTTTCCTGTGGAGTTTGGCTGGAACAGAAGACATGTTACATTGGCTGTGACAGGCCAGGCAACAAAAAGTCTGCCCTTTTTTGAAGCGCACCCACCCTTTAAACATTAGTTTGGTGTGAGCAGGGCCTAATGTTTAAAAATATAGAAGTAAATGTTTTTACAAATGTACAGGTGAACATATCAGACATTAGGCTCATTTCACAAAGCATTAACACAAGGATAATAAGACTCTCTAATTTAGCTATTTGACTGTAATTTTGAAATCTCATTGAACACAGCTGCAAATAACTGTCACTTGTTGTAAAATAAGTATACCTTACCCTTGTGTGTTAGCTTTGTGAATTGAGGCTGTTATGTTGTATTCCACTAATGTTAATAAACACAGATTGTTGTATAGTGCTGACTGTATGCTATATAACAAACCTTAACAGTAAGGTCTGTTTTCTTTGTAATATGATTGTTCACAGTATATTATGCAAACCTGCAACCAAAAAAAACCAAACTACTCTTCTCATTCCATTTCTAATTGTGCAATATCATTTAGACACTAGGAGGCACTGTTCTTTTGGTGTCCATTTAATGTTTTAGATCAGGGAATATGACAACACTGATATCACCATATAACACTCAACAAGGTCTGTATATGTATGTTTGGTATATGACGTTCTTATCATTCTAAAGCTGTATATGTACCTGTGGAGAAGCAGCAGTATCAGGAAGGCGGATCTGAGGAAAAATATGTTGGCTTTGGGAGCTGGTGGTGGCCCCTACATCTTCCAATCTTTATGAATAAAGTAACTGGTTCACATCATTATGTATGGTTGCTATTATGTTGCATATATGTTGTTATCTGAGTTTAGGGGCTTTGGGGCTTTGGACCCAAAATGGACCTTGCAGGTTTAGATAGGTTGAATCATCCACTGCCTTTTTGTGTCTTTATACTTGAGTTTTCAGGTCTACTCTTTCCAGGTCTACCCGCCTGCTGCTGCTATTAAAAAGCGGTCTTGGTATTCCCTGTGTGACCCTTCTCTAATTACAACATTAGCACAGATACTCCAGTCTACCCACCCAGGTCTCTGTGACAGAAATGCCAGCTTTCGGTCAAAAGACTCAAAGAATAACTTTGGGGAAATATAGTATAGAGAGGGCATTGATATGTGTCTAGGTGACTCACTTTGTGAAACAGTCCTCTTCACATACAATAATATAACATATTTATTTATCATACAATAAGCACTCTTTAAACTGTTTATATGAGTTTTGTAAATGGTAAAAACTGGCCAATAAATATGTTTGCCGAAACATAATCCGACTTTGGAAAGTAGTGATCATAGAGTCAGGAGAATTTTTTATTCAGCTAAGTATCTGCATGCAAATTTGGAGGTGAACCACAGAATTCAGGAATCCTGGTGTTTGTATTCAAGAATTGAATGCTTACCAGCAAGTGGAAAAATCTGCACGCATATTTTCAGGAAAATGTAAACATGTACAATTTGCTGATTTTCCTGATACAGTATGTGAATTGATTTGTTCATAACCAATGTAAACGTATGGAAATACACAGTATTTTAGGAATATCAGGTCAGTGTACAATTATTGTCTGAATATTCTCGTATCAATATGATGTAGAAGAAAAAAATAAACTTCTCCTCAGATATATCTCAGTGTATTTCCATTCCCCTTGTCTGCGAGTCTGCCTGTTTCCTTTAATTAAAATAACTTGGCTTCTGTTATGCTAACAGGCTTCTCTATAAGGAAAACATTTTTGTAAACAGGTAGAGACCTATGTGACCTATTGTGTTAAGTTTACTCGATCTAGAGTTAGCATCTAAGAGGAAGGGAATTTACCAGGAGATACTGCTAGAATGGTCCCAATCACCACAATTATGTCGGCTGTTTTCTTAGCCATTGTTCCTTATCAGCCACTGATTAAATGTTTAATGTGGAAGAGACATGGAGAAAACATTTTGTGATGACTTTCCCCTGCTATGTTTACATTTTCAAACAGGCTGCATGCATGCCCTGGTTCTCATTACACACAAAAAATCTACTGCCACACAGGTCACTTTACACAAAGCAGCTGATTTATCAGAATACATATATATCAGATTAGAAGTAACTGTTACCTGAAATTTCCCAAATCTAATATAAGCTACCATGAACTGTACAAAGCAGGG
>NW_017306977.1:726386-794034 GCF_000935625.1 Nanorana parkeri | reverse complement strand
GGGGGGGGGTTGACTTGTGGGTTGGGATACAAAATAGAGTTTTAAAATTTGGAGTCCTCTTCTTTTTTTTTGGGTTGCTGAATTAAAATTATTTCAGGAAATGCCCATAACAATGGGAACCAGGTGCTAATTTACTGAAGGATTTGAAACTCTTCACTCAATAAACTGTAACTGTGTTCACTTTGAAGTCACAGTGATGTGCAGATGAAATTAAAAAAAACAGGTATTTGCTTCTTACATGAATGGATAGTTGAACTGAATCTTAACTAATTCTCAACTATTTAAATAAACCAGCCTCTTAGTGTTTCTGACACTTGGAACCCCATTGTAAAAAAAACCCCAAAAAACTTCTCTGGTCTAAAGTGAGATCCAGAAATTGGTAGATGCTTGATTTAGAGAGCAACAGGAAAAGTGACACCTAGCGGTGTAGTTATAATTCCTTCATCCAGTGAAACTCTGTGAATGAAACGTTCCTAGTATACTTTCTTTCCAAGTTAAATGTAGAATCTGGAAAATACCGCATTATGGCCACCAGATGGAGGTGAGAATAGGAAATAAATACGTGTGACCCAATCACATTGATGCTTTTACTGACCTGGAACAAGTTTGCAGTTCAGATAAGTTGTAGAAAAGTCAGAGGTCCTAGCTTGTATAGTTGTGCTGTGTCAATGACTTAAACTAGCAATTTCTGTCATTGAGTCCATGGTCAGTCACAGCTTGTCAAGCCTGTTGGTGCCGACAGGGCTGGCCACGGCTAGAATTTTAGGCAATTCAGCAGGAATCGTATGAAATTAGTGACGTGTATGGCTACCTTTAAGAGTCAGCATCATTGCCAAGCAACTAGCATTATCTGAAGGAGTGTCAGAGCCTTTATGTTTCTTTTGTGAGGCTAAGTTGTATACATACTAAGCACAGGTAAACTGGTCTGTGTGCACAAAGTCACCATTTAGTAAATTAGAGAGAAAGATTGCTTACCATGGGTAATAAAGACATTATAGCTTTGCACAACATAAAACGACCCATTATAGAACAAGACATTTATTGCTAAAAATAGTTAAATAGTTCCAATCATAATTTTTTTTTTAAATGTAACCCGTAGTGGCAAAACTTCAAGAAATCAGTTAAATATCCTACTTTGTAGTGTGTAGATGACTATTTATTTTTCTTAATTATGTTTCATAATGTTATAGAGGAATAAATGAATCTGCTCCTAGTCCAGTCCATTAGAGTTTGCTGTGACAATTAAGCCTGGGTTTATGTAGTCATATGTGCTTTATTGTGCCTCTGCAGCTGTGCATGTCCCAAAGCAAGGGGCCCCCTAACAAAGTGACCCTTTTTTTTTTTTCTTTCCATGGTGAAAATGACTGTGCACCACTTAACTCTTTAACACATTACTCTTTTACAAGTTTTAAGCTCCTTTTACAATGCCTTATAAAAATGCCCTCAGTATGTTAATCGTACTCCAAGGGAATGCTCCTGCCTGGCACTTTCCTTACAAATTTTAAAACTCCTTGTTATCCTATCTGCTTAAACCAATCTCTTATGCTCCTTTTTCTCTACGATTTGCCATATTAATTTAGTTTTTATTATTTCAGTAGTGTCATATGCAACATTTTGCCTACTATATTAAATCTGATTTCAACAGTTTATTAAAATCACAACTGTTATTTGATCTTAACTTAAAAATTTTGACAGACATATACGATGTAAACAGGTTTCTGCTTGTTGCCAGTACGCTTAGAAATTCACAAGTAATGCAAGTGTTTTTTACATCGTTTAAGACAATCTGGCTACGTGTTGTCATCCTGCTGCATAGAAATTAGCATGTACGGCATTGAAAATGCTCACTATTGCTTTTATAGGATTTTCAATATTTTGGAATATCCATGAAATAGGAGGATTTTTTTCTCTGTGCATGTCCTGGGGTTTATTACCACCCACGTTAGGTTTCACTGTTGCAGTGGGCCCGGTGTGAACGTGACAGCAATAGATAGTTTATCTTGTCCCATTTAGGCATAAATAAGAGATCTGTCCATCTGTGTCAATGCCCATATCAGACATCAGATCAGAGTGAATCCAGCAAAGAACAAAAGAGATTGGAAAATCTAAATGAGTCGGTCAATTATTTTCTCAAAAATGAAAAAGGGTTGTTCGGAGAGGACAGAGAATGCCCACAGACATGCACATATTCCCCAACCTAACTGTAAACAGCCAGTATAGACAGATCTCATACTAAAGGTATCATTTATCAAACTTCAAAGCTTTCTCTCCCCCTTTCTGCTCCGATCAGCAGGAGTGATGAAAATCAGACTTGAGCTTACACAGGGCTGACTGGAGTGGTAGAAGACCAAAAGCAAGGTAAGTATATGCTTCTGGGGATGGGAGGAATAAAGCAAATCTATACCTTTGTCCTGCATGGGCAGAACACAAGCTATGATCAATGGGCACCATGTCATCGGGCAAATTTCATAGACATCACCTGGAAACAATCATCTGTCGGGTACTATTGCAATAATTGCTCATGGCTGGAAAATCTCTGACCAGCATCACTCTGTCACGCTTTGTGACTTTTTTGTGATTCCATTAGATTTTTCACAATAATGAACAATATGATTCAGCATATGTCCAGCCTACATTTACATGCTGGTGTGTGTGCATATATATATATCCAAGCCACTATCTTGAGATGTGTTGGTATCAGCCGGCGGGCTCATTCTACCAACGATAACGACGAGCTTCTAGTAGTGCTATAGTTATATATACAGTATAGTGTATATATATATATATATATATATATATATAACTATACAGTTTTACAAATGCATATTTAACACATCTTTGTGGTTGTGCTTTTCAGAGAGTTTGGCATCCCTCAGATTCAAGAATTACATTTTACAGTGTGGATTAAACTTTTACATTGTAGGTAGACTAAGCAGATTTGATACATTGTAGCATATATAATCTTGTTAGAACACACTGTTTTGAGATCTGGTACGAACATACTGAAAATGTTTGTCGTGACCTGGATATTTTTGTTAGAGGATTGTTCCGCCCTTCTCTAAATACCAATGGACTGTGGGAAGGAAGGTTGCTGGAGGAGGGGGGAGCTTTGACCTGCATGAGAAGGACCCCTGCTGACATGGCCAGTTTGACCCATTGAATGGCCTGAATACTATAAATGCTGCTTTATCCTTTCTTGAAAGGAACAAGATAGCATGGTCTAAATGCCTGGGTGTGCTTAAATAGGCAACTATGGGACATTTGATTTGAGCTTGTTTGAAATCCGAACCCCCTGACAGCAAGGGAGGTGGCACAGGTCACCTCCATTACTCTGTGGATATAGGCCGGGTCTCTTAAGAAACTGTCCACCTACAAACTTGCAGAGGTGAATTCCTTTCTTTGTGACTTGGCCTCTTGCTCTAGATCACGACTTATAAAATTCTGCGAAATAATTCCTAAATATCATTTGAAAGAACAAATGGCCCCGCTGAAAGGTTTGACAGTTTGACACACTGAGGATGGTTTTGATAGCTTGGGAGCTGAAACGAGGAAGGCCAGCTCTTCTCCTGCTTGTTATAGGCTCAATGTTTTTTAAATAGTGTCTAGTTGCTGTGCAGAGTTCTAGTGCTCCGAGCAATTTGACAGGCAATGAGTCTGCTTCAGTGATCCTAAATCCTTTTAGACTAATTTGTGAGAGCAGAAAAATAGCTAGCACCTTTTGGAGGCGGCGTTCAAAACAGAAAATCAGGTATTGCCAATTAAAGGGCTATTTCAAACAATCATATCAAGACAGATTACTTTAAACTTCACTGATAATGCCATGCAATGCCTTAAGTGACTGCTACTGAAACTTCTCTCTGCAGAGGCGAGAACTGAATACACCCAGCTCATCAGGGATTCAGACAAAGGTAGAGCGAGCCGGATCTGTGCATTGTAATGTTGCATATGGGCAAGGCAAATGCAGAAGATGAGCTTACTGTGTCCAGAATTGCCATAGGCCATTTTTAAGAGCCTCTGGCCTCTCAGTCACTGGCCTGCTAGTTAATTGCCACACAGACTCCATGACACATGGGCAGATAATATGACATTTTCAGTTTCTGTCACTAGCAAACGCCACACCGTGGCTAGCACTAGTTGCTAAGAAGCTGTCAGAATCCATTAGCAGCTGGCCAAAGTTGCCCTGTGGCACTTCCTCATGGCATCAGCAAATCGAGTAGAAATCACCCAGTGGAGCCTACTGTTATACTAATGAGGCTGTACGCCTGTTTATGGACTAGCATCATTTTTGTGATTATTTCCACCTTTTCAGTTTGCCTTCATAATTTGACTTCATTTGGCAGCAGGGGAAGTCAAATCCAGGAATGAAGCCTCTGACATTTCCCCCTTTCTCACTCTCGCTCTCTCTCTCTTTGCAAATGTGGTTCCTGGCTGCTACAACGTGGTTGTTATTTCACTGCACCTCCAGGTTACAATGAGGATAACAGCATACAAAAATTAACTGTGCTTGAGCATAACAAAGCTTGTCCTGTAAAAGCTGTACAGAGATACAGGATTATTCCTACGGTATGTCTGATGCATTATGCTGCCCATGCTCTATGCAGTTGTATGCAAATGAAAAGTTTCAGGCACTGCCTATAAACAGTAGCACTTCTGATTTCACTAATCTTATGAAAGTCTGATACTGTATGGAGAGAAGTCATTGCATCCGATCACCTGCCTCACTGCATATTGATTGTGGTTTTTGGAAAATGTCAGCCAATTCTCTGCTAATGGAACCTAAATAAGCTAGTATGTAACTGCTTGTGGACAGTTTGCCTGACCTGTCCTAAACAGTACATTTACATTATGGGTGAAAAATTAATCTTCTGACCTTTGGTACTCTGTGATTAATATTCTCTAGGGCTGTTAATCTTTTTGATCGATTAAAATTTTTTTGATTGATAAAAATGTTTTTGAAACTTTCTGCACGAGCGCCAGCGAAGGCATTGGCCTATACACATACAGCACAGCAATGAAGTCATAAAATGAACTAGAATCACACTAATCCAGCACGTTATTATTCTGAGTTGCCCCACTCAAGCGGCGGCCATATTGAGTGGGGCACGTGAGATTAATAACGTGCTGGATTAGTGTGATCCTAGTTCATTTTATTACTTCATTGCTGTGCTGTATGTGTATAGGCCAATGTAGTTGGATCTGTATGTTTGTTATAAAAAATCAAAATAATCGATTAATCGATTAACAGGAATTTCGATTAATCGAACACGAAAATTTTAATCATTACCAGCCCTAATATTCTCATGATAAGAAGAACTTTGAAGCAACAAAAATTGTTAGTATCATTTGTAGAGTTCTGCCATCAAAATTGAAAAGTTCTGGGGTTTCAGCATACGATCCATTCACAATAACGGCCTTTGGAAATGTTGACATAATATACTGCAAGATTGCTTTAAATATAGGTGGTGCATAACATACACTAGAAAATATTTGTTTGATTATCAGAGAGGGGAACAAATTCTTATCTTCATGTGGAGAATCATAGTATGTCAGGAATCATTTTCAGTAACTGATGGTCCCACCAACCAAAGTGAGGAGGCTCTGACATCTCAGCAAGGAAAAAAATCTATCTCCTTTAGGAGTGGAAATTAGTCCCTTTCTCTGATTTGCTGAGAATTGACTGCCTCCATCAGCTTGGTCCTTAGTGTTGATACATGGGGCCAGTCTGAAGTGGATGAAAACAATCTGGAGAGTAAGTAAATGCTATTTTAATGCTTTGCAGTGCTTACACAGTATTATGGCTTAACTGTATAAGCAATGGTAGTATTGCACATTTACTGATATCTGCAAATCCTAATTTAAGCATTAGCAGGCTGTAGCTGAGAGAGGGAGAGGTGATGCCTCAAGCCCCTAATCTAACAATCTCAAATTATCAAAACATTTCCTGACAAAATATGCCTCCTCGCTGTTTGCTTTTTCTTCGCTGTGTTTCTCTAAGTCGCGTTGGACAAGAGCAAGGTTTATTGTTTTAGGCTTTTCTGAACACGCATCAGTATTTACACTGGATTCTGAGCATTTGCTTCCAATGAAAATCTTGTCTTGGATTACGACTCAGCAGTGTAATTTCCCTCCCAGATGGGAGCAAAGTAGCTATATTTGCCTAAAAACAGTAGGAAGAACAAACTATGTATTAAGCCTGGGCTGTTTTTGGCTTGACCTAATGATGTAACAGAAACCTTTTATTTGGGATAGGTCATTGCCAGAGATGGAAGGAGGGGATCTGGCTGCAGCTTGAAAGGTTTTCTTCATTGTATTTACATAAGTCTTCACTTACAAAATTCTGTGCTTAATGCTTCTGCTTTCATAAAGCAGAAATAAACAGGAAAGCTTCTGGTGAGTGTTCTACATGGAATGCAGAAAGGCTTCCCTCTCCTAATGGAGTATATAATTCAGGTGCCCTTAAGGCATGCTTTCAGGAATTCTTTTGCCTGAGGTAATGGGAAGCTCAGGCTGTTTTAAGGTCCTGATTATCTATTGATGCACAAAGCTTAATAAAAAGTCATCGCTTTCAGTTGGTTGTGGATATTTTTATAAATAATCAATTGCCCTTTTTATTAGTACTATATTTAAAATGTGGAATTTATGCATTCTAATTTTAAAATGGTGGTGGATTTTAAAACCTACGCTCTAGGATTTGAGAAGGGGGTAGGGGAGAAAGAGCTGAAGTAAATTAAAGAAAAAAATATTTTGCTGTTTAATCAACAAATGTGTGTTTCTTTTCAAATAGCTCTCCTTAGCATATAAAGTAGATTGGCTCATTGAAATGTTAAATGCAGATGATTTGCTTCTACGGCTCTTTGCCTCTTTGATGCAGTTTTAGATTTTCATGGTTTTAGAGGAAAGAATAGGAAAAGCCCAACACAAACAGCTCAGGTTGGAGATACTAGTCACTTTGTGAATGCCATTGTTATGGTTTCACTAGACTACTAGAGCACCAACCACATTGTAGTTGTTTGATCTAATAGGGACTTCAACCTATTTTCTTTGTTTTTTTTCTAAAGTATTTGCCAAAAGTAAATATTAGATGAAGAGTGTATATAAACACATTTACTTTCTTTAAAGTTCTGTAGCTTTTTATGAAAACTTTAGAAGGATTTTCTTATTACATGTAATTCCATTGTTTGTTACTATATGTAATTTACCATAATTCCTGTGTCTCCTCTGAAAGTTTTGCATTGTAAGATAGCTCTCGTAGTATAGTAGAAGAGTTACCAACTAGTGAAGCATACTTGTAACATTAAAGCATATGTCAAGGCAAAATAAAAAACCCCCCACAAATTTAGTACATTTCTAGAATACATGCACCGTTCTCTATGTTTTATCCCTTTAAACACGTTGCAAGTACCAAAAATAATGATTGTTGATGTGCCAGAAATAGTGTTCTCCTACATTCCTTTTTGACATGACAGCAGAGCTCTGAATTCTTAAGTATGTGGTGCCAACTCTGCCTACCTAATTTCTGATGGGTTGTAACGAACACAGACCTATCCGCTTCTACACCCCCCCATTTCCATAACCCCTCCTTTTGCACAAGCGAAAAACACAGAAATTACACTGGCAAGGTCGTCGGGTATTTTTTGCACTGATTGGATAAAACACTTTAAATTGCATATTTAGCAGACCAAAAAGAGATGCAATTTAAGGCTAGCTCCACATGGTTAAGTATACAGAACTAAATGACTTAAAGGAGAACTATGGCCTAACCCTTTTTTGGCAAATGTTCTCTTCAGGGTCACAGGAGGGCACATACTAATGTCCTCCGGTGACCCAAAACTCAGTATATAGCGTGCTATTGCCCGCTATATGCGGGGAGCACATAGAGCCGCACCGCAGCCAGGACTGATCCCGACAATACTGTCGAGATCCACTCCACTGGCTGATTGACAGCTTTCTCTGCCTCTCTAGAAGCAGAGTCAACTGTGCCCACCCCCTCCCTCGTCCATTCCTCCCATCAGTGCTAGAGAAATGGAGAGGGGATGTATCCCTGCAGGGAGTGGTGACTGACAGTCACCGCTCTCTGCAGGGAGAGGAACGTGAAGTCAGCGATCAGCGGTATGTATTCGTTGACTTCTCGATCAATAGAGCCGACCTGTGACAGCTTCATTGTCAAAAGTCGGCTTGAATTATGGGGATGAGTATTTTTTGTTCACCCCATAATTCTCCTTAAATACAGACTTCTTCATCAATGGGAAAGCTGCTAGTTGTTGACTGCTAAAATGTTGCATTCAATGTTCAGGCTGTACCTAGCCATTGATTTCAGTTGCCTCCCTTGCCGTGAGAGCATTTGGAGAGAGGACAGAATTCTGAGCATGACAGGTGAATACAGTTGCACTGTATTTCCAAATGTCACACCATACGAATGTGTGCAAAGCATTCGTAGTTCCTATCCTACCTTTTGTAGCTGAAGGTTTGTGAGTGCTGCAAATGTCTGTGACCAATCTATGAATGTCCCCAATTTCACATATTGAAGTAGATTGCGGCAGAATTAACACGATCTGTCGTAATTCAATAGTGGACCACTTTTTAAACAAGCGCACCTATCTGCCACAGTTTCACATCATTTGACAGTGTTGCAAATCTGCCACACTTTCACATAATCAGTTGAAAATACACGTGAAAAGCGATAGGACACATTTTACCACATAAAATGTGAAATTATGATAAATCTGTCAGATTTCTACGACTGACTAGCAAACTGTGGCACATTAACCAGTGCAGTGGCTGCATCTATATTGATAAATGTTCCCCTCTTCATCTCCATGTGTATGTAGACCTAGTTCAATGCAGAAGGGATTTAGAATAATTGTGGGCATGACCTGAAAGGCATGTATCAATAAATAAGGAAATATTGAGGAGAGCAGAATAATAGGTGAGTTTATATTTATACTGTAAATAAGTGCAATGTACATAAGAAAAATAGCTGCGTTCATTATTGGCATCTCTGTGCACTAAACAATTTTCCAAATTATTGTCCCTTTAAGCGACGAAAATAATTCACTATTACTGTGGGTAGTTCTATTCCATCTTGACTATAGATTCAGATTTTTCTCACTCCCACCTAGTAGCTCCAATTTGCAACCATGTGTCTACTAGCCGGCTGTTCATTTGCATATCATTTGCACTTTCTTCAAATTTTTCTCAGAAGTAAACAACAAATACATCTTATTCCATACATTATTATCGTGGATGTAAATTGTTACCCATTTTCTTATTGGTTTCATTGCGTAGCACTAAGGTTAGGTGGCCACAAACACGTGATGCAAACGAATATGGCTCTATATGACAATTTGAGCAGCAACATCAGGAGATAATAAAAGCTGTATGGCACTGGTGCTGCTTGCTCCCAAACTTCTCTAATGTACTTGCTTATCAAACAGATTATGGATAGGTATGAATTCCTGTGTGCTGATTGGAGGATTTTTCCTGTGCACTGAAGTATTTGGTTTTTGACTGAGCATTTCTGATAAAACAATGCGAGAATGTATAAATCATAGATTTGAATTCTGTATCTGCACATGGTTTCTTTTGTTATTATTGAAAGAATTGCCCAAGAAATGTGTGTGCACTCATATAACACCCAATCATATGACTTCTGGCCCATCAACACTAGAACCATCCATCATATGCTGCCTCTAGATATCCTGTGCTGTCTGAAGTTGCCTGAAGTTGTCTGAAGCTGTCCATAAACAGCCCTATAAATGGATGAGATTCAGCAGATAGAAACATTGCATGTAAAAATTGAGCCATGTGTGGGTTAAAAGCAAAGCAACGATTAGGACTTTTTATTGCATGCAAGAATTTTCAAAATATTGCAAACTCTATTTCTGACTGAACAGTGTTCATCCCCTTTTTATGAGGAAAAGAGACTGAACCATACACCCTTGTGAGTTGGGGAAAGCCTAGTGTCAGGTGCTGGTATAGCCCTATTCTTGTAAGCAAATTAAAATCTTATACCAGCTGTTATTCACGCTAAGAGATCCCCAATTCTATGGCTACCCTTAGTTCATAGAAGCAAAATTAAGTCAAAAGCTCATGTTTTATAATGATGAACTCACTCGGAGATTTTTATTGGGTGTGGATAATACTTGGTGGCAATGTTTCAGAGGCGTACAGCCTCCTTCATCAAGCCAATCTTGAAACATTGCCACCATGTATTAACCACACCAAATAAAAATCTCAAAGCGAGTTTTCCATTGGATATTGTCAGGAGTAGAAGAAAGTCTCCCTTCAGTTGATTTTGCACCAAGTTGCTATTGCCACATTCACTTGCAGTGCTTGCAGTTTTTGTTGCTCTGTACTGTGGAAATATTCCAAATGATAACTATAGCAGTATGTTTTTGTTTTTTAAATAAATTATATCCTCAAATTCACATTTTGGAGCTTTCAGGCTTCACCTAGAAGCGCCACATCTCTTCCACACATAAATTATAGGCAGCTCTTTGCAATTTGGGTTGAACAATTTGTGAAGGTAACCATCAGCGGTCTTTAAAGATGGAGGATTTGTAGTTGCAATAACCCTAAAACTGACATATTGTACTTATGGTTTAATTCTCTATGTCAGTATTACTGTTATATTCTATGCCTGCTCTTCTCATTTCAGAGCAATCAATAAATGTATTCTGTTCTTTTTTCATTTACAGGCGATGGGTTGGACAACAGTGTAGCCTCACCGAGTACGGGGGATGACGATGACCCAGACAAAGACAAAAAACGTCACAAAAAGCGTGGTATCTTTCCCAAAGTGGCCACAAACATCATGAGGGCGTGGCTGTTCCAACACCTAACGGTAAGTCTACTCTCAGACACTTACTGCGGTTAACTTATCAGTACATATGCTGTACAAGCTAGTTTGATACGTATTAAGTGAACCATTGATTAAAAATACACCTGATATTAGAGGAGCACTCTTCATTATGTCTGCTACTAAACTAAGGAGGTTATTCACAAAGCTGCCGAAGGATCTAGCTGTAGCTTCGGCTGATCCTTCTGCTAGCTCCGGCCCCAGGACCCCTTCGGCTCAGTAGAACCAAAGGGCTGCTGTATGGGCTATTCACTATAGCCCGTACAGCTCCCGAAGTGGGCCGAGGGACTCAGTCGAGCTGAAGGCATTTGCTTTGGCTCGACTGAGCCCAGGGGAAATTCGAAGCTGGCCTAATGACAGCAGGGCGGATCCAGCCGTTATCTCACGGATGGCTCCGGCCACTTGCAGATTCAGAACGGCTTCCCTGGTTACCTGGTAATTACACTGAGAACTCGTCAGAGCCATCACAGTCGGAGCCATCACAGCGGCTCCTCCAGGTTCTGTGTGCAATGACAGGACGGCGTCCCTGGTTACCTGGTAACCAGGGACGCCGTTCTGACATTACACGGCGGCTTTGCCGGGTTCTGTGTGTAATGACAGATGGGCGTCCCTGGTTACCAGCCCATATGTCATTACGATGAGAGCTTAGGAGAGTGATATGAAAGCTGAGTCTGCTAAGCTCTCATCTTAATGACAGAACAGCCTCCGCTGGTTACCAGGTAACCAGCGGAGGCTGTTCTGTCATTAGGATGAGAGCTTAGCAGAGTCGGCTTTCATATCCCTGCCGGCTCTGACAAGCTCTCATTGTAATGACAGCTAGTCCCAGCCAATAGAAAACAGTTGGGCGGAGCTAGCTGTCACTGCTAGCTCCGCCCAATCGTTTTCTATTTCTATTCTGCTCGGTAACACCAGAGGTCACTGCTGTTCGGAATCTATGAGAATAGGCTGAACAGCAGCGAGTAGCCTGCCGGAGGTATGGCTCAACCGATCCAGATGTTGTCCAGATGCTGAGTCGAACTCCTTCTGCACTTCGGGTCGGCTGAACATGCCAAAGCCACTTGATGTACGCCTGAAGTGAATAGGTGAACAGCGTTCGGCCTACGGCAGCTTTGTGAATAACCCCCAAAGCAAAACAGCTTCCTAGCATATTAAGGGCCGGATTAATAACATCTTATTGTCCATGGCCAACTGTGCCCTGCCCCCGTCTCATCCAACTAGAAACATTTGTTGATCATGTAGTTGATACAGGGCAGCCATCAGGGGGTACGGCCGATACTCACGTAAACCGGGTCCCTTACATGACTATCGGCTAACGGTGAAGGGCGAGGAGGCGGAGGCCTGGCCCTAGCAGCGCAGGGCCCCAGCATTGCCGCTCCAGCGGCTTTGAGACAAGCTAGGGCCCCATCAGCGACGATGCTAGTCTGATGTCGGATACTGATAGGTTTGACAGGTTACCAGCTTTTTGACATTTATTCCTCCATATCTGATTATGTTCCCAGTCCCACAGCAGTGGGCTGATCTTTGCAATTCTGCAATAACAGCACAGAATATCACAATGCATGTCAACAGGGATGGTAAGCTTAAGTTTTTTTGGGAAGTAGGAAGACAGGAACTATGACTACATATTATGAGCGGTATCCCAGAACACAACAAAACTCTGAGATTGCTGGGGGTGGTGCTCTAACTGCACATTCATCTCTATGATTATTTACCAAACAGCCCCAGATATTGTGACTTCTTCAGGGGCCCCAGTTCATCTCCTTATCCATGCTGCCATGCACTGTTCAGAGTGCCATACAAAGCATCCACACCACATGGCAATTTCCTGTCTCATGAAGCAAAAAGGGTCACTCCACCACAATTAGGCACTATGAAAAATGTGGTTCCACTAATATAAGCAAAACAGTAGCACTGACCTGTACTGGAATTGCATCAGAAGTTGCAGCAGATCTCAGAAGTTTTAGTTGAACACTAGAACAAATAGTTCCTTCTTATGTATAGAAAGGTAAAGCAAAATCCTAAAATAGACACTAAGCTCTCTAAGGGATTTAGCCATGGACAGGATCTCTTGGTGATGCTAAGATTACAGGAAGTAATATAAGTGGGACTGGTGATGCCAATGGAGGTGCAGTTGGTGTGAAGGAGTTCGTAAATGGTAGAATAAACGGAGACAAATCTTATAGACAAGGAGTATAATATATATTAGGTGTCCTGCAGGTTGCTGGTATAGTCTCTCCAGTCGGTATTATTACAAAAGGTCATAACATATGTGGAGCAAAACTGATAAGCATTGCTAGGGGCCCAAACTGTTTCTGTGCATGGGCCCCTGTGTATTCTATGTCTGAAACTTTAATGCAGATTTAGGGCCTAAACTAATGTGCTCAGTTTAGTGTCTTTTGCTCCAAAGCAAATTAATTTTAAGTGCCATTATCTAATTACATCAATACTAGACACAGCCAACATGCAGTCACCTCAGCATGCGACATTAATATTTTGTAGGCTGGTCCTATGACAATTATTATACATCCCATGAGTACACAGAGTACTGGTAAAAAGGGGAAACTGAATGTACATTGCAAGATATAAAAAAAAAACAAAAAAACTTTCTGTTCCTGAAAGGTTGAATGCCATCCATTGACAGATGAACAGATCTAGGCCTTTGTTTGCTTTGTAATGTGTCCTCTAGATAGATAAAAGAGCCATGGTAACATTTGCTGTATGATAATAATAAATCTGAAGTTAAACACTTGTAATAAAAATCCCTACACTTATTTGCATTACTATCACTAGATAAATATTTACTTAAGTTCATAGTGAGAGTTATGTTGCTCATTTCCTACATCCAAAGGAAATCAACAATGTGTAATAATTTCTTCCTGTGTGCTCCCCAGAGGCTAGTAAAATATAGTTCATTGTCTGAATAGGTTCGGAGTGGTTCATTCTGTGACCAGGTATCACTGATTCACAAATAGATTGTGATCTCTGTGCCTCTGTGCTGTACATTGCCGAAGTACACATATGCTTATTTTTGGGGCATTAAGCCTATCTTTATTAACCTTTCTGTTTGTTAATTTGCATCATAACCAAACTTGTAAACATATAGGTGCATCATGTCAGTGCATCTTATACTAAAGGCTTTTGGATCATGCTTGTTAAAGAAAAAGGAAAACATAAATAAAATTTGAATAATTATTATTTATGCTGTTTGTTGATTGCCCAGGATTAGTGATATGCTAATTTGAGCATTCCAAAAGATAACAGAATTTTATAGCTTTTCTCATGTTAGAAAATCTATGCTACCAAACATTGAGACATTCCTTTTTGCCAGTCCAGTGGTGTTCAGTTGCATGCTTGTCCACTCTCTTGGCACAATCACATGTCAGTTAATAGTGTTGTTACTAATACATGCAGCTGATCAATCATTTTTGAATGAACTCAGAAGCATCTCAAACCCATGTCAAAAGCACATTGCATTTGCCCAACCAGTTGACACTGGCCCTAAGAGTGGAGCCCAGAGTTCAGTTCCCATGAGGGATGCTATTTTTGGGGTATTTATATGTTCTTCTCTAGTTAATATGGGTTCCAACTCCCCAATCATCTGTCCCCTTTGTGTATGACTTTGTCAGACACATTAGATTGTAAGCAAATTCAGGGAAACTGACTGGTGTAAATGGTGTTACTGGAAATGCTGCTGTAAAATTGGATAGAAGTATTTGATTAATAATCTTTAAAAAGTGCCTTTTCCGGGTTTTATAACAATGTTTGCAGTAGGTTTAGTTGTTCATTAATGAGCAGATCCAGCTGTTTAATTCTAGAATATGATCATCCATATGGATATTTAGATCACACAGGGACAACTACTTACATTGGCAGAGATGATCATTGGACATTGTTCTGCCACAGGAGGGTTTTTCATAATTATTAACAAATTAGTACTGATTTGGTTTAATCTGTCAACATTTTTATGATAAATAACTTTTAGATGTCATACTGCCAGACATAAGCAATGAAGCTATTTTGAGCAGATCCCACCCCTAACCATGTCATAATAATATAACAAAATAAGTAAATAAAACCAGAATATGTTAATATAGACAGCATTCTTTCTGTTTTATTTATAACATCCAATGGACTGCACAATGCACCAATTACAATAGAGAAACAGGAGAGCCATACAATTTATTTAAGCTGCATAGAGACTTGTGACTGCTCACTCCCCCCTCATGTTTTCTGCATTATCCAATAATGAGTATAGTTAAATTATCTTACCCTCATGCACTAGGCACAAGCACTTGAGTGCATTGTACAAGTTACAGTGCTATGATCATGGGCACTTTATGTTGTATTGAAAAGTAAATGCGTGACATGCAGACATTGATTTGTTGCTTTAGTAATAAAGGCAGGGCATTTTTTTACCTTAATGCATTCTCTGCATTAAGGTACAATATGTCCAGTACTTTCTGTGTCCCCCATCACAGCACACTTATTGTCAGTGCCATTTGTCACCACCTCTGTTCCCCGAAGTGATCCTCCATTCCGAACTTCCTGGTTGCGGGGGAGGAGATTGAGGGCAGAGGAGCTATAGGCTCCTTCTGCCATCAATCAACCTGTTGGGCGGAGAGGAGGGACGTGGTATGCCGCAGGGTCGTGTGGGTCTATGGACGCATACAGCTACTACAGGCAAGGCCAGGAACGAGCATGCACGGATGCCTCCACAGCAGCCGCTTAGCTGATGTAGGCACCCATGCGGGGGGCGGGGGAGTCAGTGATGCGGGGACAGAGCTGTGCCTTCCTTCCATACAAAAAAAAGAGCAAAGTTTAATGTCACTTTAAAGGAGAACTATGAGGTGAGTGATTTCCACTCATCCTCATAGTTAGAGCCGACCTGTGACAAAGAAGCTGCCACAGGTCGGCTCTATTGATCGAGAAGTGAGCAGAAACATGCCGCCGATCCGCTCACTTCCCGATCGTCTCCCTGCAGTGAGCGGTGACTGTCAGTCACGACTCCCCACAGGGATTCCCCCCTCCCCTCTCCGATCCTCCAGCACTGAGTGGAGGAACGAACAGGGGAGGGGGCGGACACAGCTGGCTCTGCCTATAAATAGGCAAAGCCAGCTGTCACTCACGCAGCTGGGTGGATCTCGACAGTATTGTCGGAATCCGTCCCGGCTGCGGCGCTCTCAATATATCGCAGGCAATATCCCGCTATATACTGAACTTTGGATCACGGGAGGAGGTTGATATATGTCCTCCTGTGACCCTAAATAGAGCTATGGGAAAAAACACTTACCTCATAGTTCTCTTTTAACATTTACTCATTTCAACATAGTATTCTAAAATCAAAGTTAGATTGATATAACCTAACGTGGGTCCATACAGCATTGTTATAATCAGAATCTAACAAAGGTTAACAGTCTTCTTAAACAAAGAGTAATAAAAAGAATGAAATACCTTTACTGGAGAAAATTCTGCTCACTTATCGAAGTGTCTGGTGGCCTAAGCATAAGGTCGCGTGATCTCTACTGAAGGCGAAGATCTGCCAATCTAAACTCTTACCATACCCAGAGCTTAATTTTATAGTTTAATAGTTTTATTTAAGATTAGGTTCACTTTAATACAATGTTCTACTCAGTTATTGCAACAGCTGCACAAGAAAATTAATTTGCAAATGGTTAAAGAAAAAGAGAAATTTAAAGTCTACTGTAAGCAAAGAATAAACCTTTAAAATACCTCTGAAAATGTTCTGATCGCAATAGCGACCTTCAGGTTGCTCATTTCCTGCTAGTTAATGCCCTGAGAGGTTAACTTCAGGTCTTCTTAGAAGCACTAACTGCCATGAAATTCTCTCCCCATTTGTCACTATTAGTTAGTCGATCAGGGGAGAGTTTCAAATAACTATACATTATGCAGAGCCCTTAATTGACACTACCTGATTTTCAACTTAGTATGATAAAACCATGCAAAATGCAAATCGGGGCACTTTCATGTCATGCCACATTATGTTTTATTATTTTCAGGATCCTTTTTCCAAAGCCATAAGGAAACCCTTTGATAATTTTCTGCAGATTATTTCAGGAGAAATGGTTCCTAGTACAGACGCATTCTGCGGTGACTCGCCATAGTAACTAATGCTTTCATGTACACTTTAAACTGTTGCAGGGACCTGAGAATTTTATAGACTCTTCATATATTTACATTGTTAACGTCTTTGGCTGACATTGCCTTTTTGCTTTCAGTCTGTGTAATCATTTCCACACATGCAAAAAAACAAATATATATTTATATACAAAACATCTATAGTCAGGCTACAATATGGTGTGATAAAGGTAAATTCAAAATACCATTATTAACCAGTTGACATCCGCGGTGTTAAACCCCCTTCCCATCCAGGCCATTTTTCAGTATTCAGCGCTGCGGTACTTTAACTGACATTTATTCCGTCATGCAGCGCTGTACTGAAATGAATTTTATACCCTTTTTTGGGGACAGATAGAGCTTTCTTTTGGTGGTATTTATTCACCACTGGGGGTTTTATTTTTTTACTATATTAAGGAAAAATTACCGAAATTTAAAAAAAAAAAACAGTTTCCCCTATATTAAATGATAAAACATTTATTATTACCCAATTTTTTGGTAAAATATAAAAGATGGGGTCACGTCGGGTAAAAAGACACTAAACATGTCAAGCCTTAAAATTGCGTGCGCGCGCGAAACCTCAAAAAACGATAATACCCAAAATTGGCCCTAGGCGACGCTTTAAAAGCTGTTACCGCTCATCAGTTTAGTGTTATCAGTGATTGATGGCCCTAAAATGATTGCTCTCACTGCGACGTTCGCGGCGATATGTAACATGTGTAGCGCAATTGTAATTTTTGCGCGCTGGGGCACCGGACGCGTATTTACGTTTATAGGCGCGTAAACGTGGGGGTGGGGGAGTTAAACATTTTGGGGGGGTTTTTTCCCCTTTTTTTATATGTGGCTTTTATTTTATTTTATTTTATTTTGTTATGTGTTACTTTTCTTTTTTTTTATTTATATATTTTTTTTGCACTTATTGTTATTGCTATTATATAGGGGGATAACAACCCCCTATATAATAGCAAAGGCACACTGACAGGTCCTCTTTATGGAGATATTAGGGGTCTCTAGGACCCCTAATATCACCTATGGACCCCAAAAGAAGCTGATAAAGCAGAGATCTGCTTTATCAGCTTGTTCTCTCTCCAGATGACTGACAGGTGAATGCGGAAGTGATGTAACACACATCACTTCTGCATTCACAGCCCGGACGGGGATCAGCAAGGAGCTGATCTCCCGTCCTCCTCCTCCTGACGCCCTCGGAGCCGTTCCTGGGCTATGGACCCGCTGATCGTCTATATGTGTGACACCCGGTACCGGGTGTGTGCATTGTCGGGTCTTTTCTGCCCGTGCGTGCCCGCTAGGGGGCGCGCGCGAGCAGAAAAAAATTGCCGTCTGGAGACGGCAACCCGCAGATGCAGCAGTGCATCTCGGACGGACGGCAAGAGGTTAAAACCAATCTAACCAATATTAAAGTGCATTGGTGGCTTTTAAAGCATTTTTCTACTTTATGTGCAGAGTTGTTTAGTTGACCTTGATTTTTTTAAGAGTTTGTGTTCATGACCACAGGATAGAGCATTTCTTCTTCTGGCATTTCAAATTGCTTGTTCAAGGAGAGGTTCTGTCTCTTCTAGCAATTGGGGGTGAGGGGGTTCTTATTAGAGGATCAATTGACAGGACCAAGTGCCACAATGTCAAACCTATTATGATACTACAGGTATTGTTTCTCTGAAGTATCAGTTTATACATGATTCAGGTTCCTCCACTATTGTTGATTTTCAGTTCAATGGCTGTGGGACATACATTGGAACAGCAAATGGCAAGGATGGTTGTTGCCGTTGTCCTAAACCTATATACACTCTCCAATATGGTGTGTGCATGAAAGCTGTAACCATACTGGTCTGACCTCTTTTGTTCCCTCACTGTCCATCCCATAATCAACCTGAAAGATCACTTGGGGTGTGAAAAGGCCAGATTTGTCAGTTTTGTCCGTTTCTTTTGAGTTGCCAAATCTGGTAAAGGTTAAGGCATCTGTGCTTCAACTCTGGTTAGGTCAATAAGCCAGTAGTAGTCAGATCTGCAGACTCCCTTTTACATAGGGTGTCTAGCCTTAAGGTGCCCATACACCTTGCGATTATCGTACGATAATCGCGGGAAATCCTGCAATCGTACGATAATCGCAAGGTGTATGGAAGGCGTGCGACCGTTTCTACTGTACGGTCGCACGTCTTTTGTCCAGCGAGCATGCTTCAAAACCTGCCGAGAATCGTACGATTGTCGGCGGGTTTGTGGCATGCAAGTAAGACAAATGCCGAACGGGCTGGTGTGCGCAAGCGAACACTGCCCGTTCAGCGTTGCAGTCATGGGAGTCCTCAGCAGGGCGGGCTTTCGATGATCGCAAGTACGATCTGCCTGTCCAAGATGGGCAGATCGCACAAGCTTTTAATTAGCTTACAACCATCGCAAGACAAAAGTCTTGCGATGGTTGTAAGGTGTATGGGCACCTTTAGGGGATATAAAAGGAAATCTGATGTAATGACTCAATTTTCTGTTATAGGTAGTAAATGCAGTAATCCAGCTGAGCGGGATTAAATTGTTTCTGAAAGCGACTAAACTCAAAAAGATGGTTCTTATTATAATTATCGTTTTGTTAAATCATCAAGCACTGTACGATGTCTCCTTTTGTAGATGTTTCCAAGCAGCATCTGATAATGCTTGCTGAGTTAAGCTGGCCATACATACTGTACACTGTGGGCTAAATGAAAAACATTTAATAGATTCCTCCATCTACACTAAATGGCCTGAATGGAGTAATCTCCCGCGCAGCTATTGTATTCTGATAGCCAGTGCCCACCGCTGTCAGCATACATGAACAGTGACGGCAGCTGATTGAGTGCAGTTACTGTCCAGCCAAGAATTTGTAGACCGACTCGTTCAAATAAGTTGATAGAAAAATAGACTTTGGACAAATGGAGGGGTGCTGATGGGTCGAATTTCGGCTGAGTCAGCAGGACTTGGCTGAAATTTGAGCAATGTATGACCAGCTTAACAGATAGATAGATAGATAGATAGATAGATAGATAGATAGATAGATAGATAACAAGGTAGACATAGATAGAGAGATGCCCGGCAGGAAAATTCCACATTTCTAAATATAGCATGCAGTTCACAAAAACTGTTAAAATCAATCCAGCTAAACAGAAACAACGTCATTATAATATCATGAGGCTTTGCGTAATTACAAACACATTTGGACTGACATTCTTCTCACACTGAAGTTCATGCAGCGTAGTCCAAGAATAAAGTGAGAGCCAATGTTTAAAATGTGTTAAAGCAATCTGATATAAGGTTTTATGAGCATCACTTTTATAACAGTTTACGCTGAATTGTTTTTCATCTTGCGATACAAAAGTTCAAATGTTTGTTAGTAAACCTCAGGCAATCTCCGTTTCAAAAGATAAGGGCCATTTACTAATTCCAACACAGATAACTCTTTCAAAATGAAATATGCACAAAACTGTGTATGTATCTTTTGCATAACAATATGCGCATTATGCCTGTGGGCATTGCCCGGTAAAATGCTCCACAAGTGTGTTGCACAACACTTTGGGGTCCAGTTAAAATGTTTCACACAAGATTCACATGACTCTAACCCAAGATAAACACATTTTTCTAAATGGCTTCAGTTGTAAAATGGGTGAATACTGGGTGAAAGTTGTGTGACTCATGTGTGAAAGAATATAGATAGAGTATTTAGGGGCTAAAGAGAAGTGTGCATTGTGCAAACTGAGAAATTATATCAGCTTCTTTAATTTTTTTCAGACTACTGCATGTTTGAGGCTTATTTCTTTGATAGTGCTTCTTTTGAGAGGTTATACCTGAATGTTTTTTAGAGCCAATTTTGCAAGTTTATGTGAATGGAGATGGTGGTGGAAATAGTGGAAGTGCTTTTTTTAACAACACTGCAGTGAGATGCGGTACCACAGCATTGCACCGCGGTGAGCCCATAGAACTAAATGAAATGTCACTTGTGACATTTCAGTAAAGTTCTACAAAAAAAAAGGAGAAAGAAATTGTGTGATGCGGCTCGATCAAGTGCAGTGTGGTTGAGCGTATTTAGAAAACCAAAGGGAAACAAATAGTAGAAGTTAGGGTTTTCATACACTTTAATAAGTTCCTCATTTTATATTTTCTTTGGTTTCATATTTGTTGAGATATTTCTGCATGCACCAACATTCACTGCCACGAACAGTCGTCTCTGCGGTGCATGCTTTTTCACACTATGATAAATAATGCTGATCTACTAACCTCAAGAGTGCTTAGATGGCCTGGGTGCACTGGCAACAGGTTTGTGATTACTAGCCCTTACCAGATTCCTAAACATCTAGCAATTTACAAGGCTGATACAAAACCAAATTATGTCCTTCCATAAAACCTATGTATTATATGTTTTCAAGCATCTTGGAATATTCCACCAGAATGTTAAAGCAACAGACCAATTTTATTTTCGTTTTTACTTTTTCCTGTTAAAGAAAATCACTTAAGCACTTCAACGGTTATTTTAGTTCTCAAGACTGAACAGCATTCAGTGAAAGTGCATGTTTTTCACACCTTACGCACAAAAGCCTACAAGAGTTGGGATATTCCAGACAACCTTTAAAAGATACACAGTGTCGCAGAATCCTTTGTCTGAGCAGTATGATTATGATCTACAATTGCCCGCCTCATTTGCAAGCCTTCTTTTTTTTTCCCTCCCCTTCTTTCTTGTTTAATTTAACAAGAAATGAGTAGTAAATGAAAGCTGCTGTCTGAAATCCCACTGTGAGCCTGTTTTGCACTTGGCTCCCCTGTGAAAAGGCAATTTGTGAAATTATGTGATAGAGTAATTAGTTGAAACCGGGCCTCCTGATTGTTGCTGCCTCACTTGTGTAGCAAGGGTCTGTTAAAAAAAAACTGGGAAAAAAACCGGGAGAGATAAAATAACGGATGCAGGCATGTTGGCTCAAAGCTTCTCAGTTTATTTGTAAACAGAATATTTAGTGACCACATAGGAAGTTACTATAATCACTCGCTCGTAAAGAAACCACAGCAGTGCCTTTGGATTTATATTGAGAGCTCATGTAAAATTTAAGCTGGGAAGCCAGCCTCCCTGTTAATGTAATTAGGGCCTAATTTACCACCCTTTGCACACAGATGTAATAAGGCCTTCATATGTATTCAATCTTTAAGTACATTATAGAATACCTCAGTGCACCAGTTAGCAAGCAAAAACAGGTGTGAGGCCTTTTATAATTCATTTGTACATGGCAAACAAATTGTATTTCTTGGGAAATATTAACTTGGATCGGAAGAAAAACAGTGCTTGCGTACAAGGTGGTAATGGACAGTTACCCTTTATGTTCTCATGTATTTCTCAATGGTTAAGTAAATTAAAATAAATGCAAGGGAAATCAATAGGCTTGCACAGTCTTGGTTGTGCCTCATAGACTTTGGGACAGAATGACAGATGTGGCACATAAGAACCGTTTAAGTATTAATGCTCGAGAACTGCTTCAGCGTGCAGGCCAAGAATTATTCTGCAATATTGCAACTCAGAAAAATAATTAACTGTGGTAGTGTTGTGATTAAAGCTAAAACCTGGGCTAAATTACTACTGTCTAAATAAAAGAGGCATGTGTTGCATCTTGCTTAACCCCTTTACTACCAAGACCTTTTTTTCCCCTGTCTTTTGCACACACGTTATAATCCACATTTTAGGCCTGAAAATTAGTTCAAACCCCCAAAACATTATATATTTTCTCAAAGCCAACGCCCTGAAGAATAAAATGGATGCAGTTGCAAGTGTTTATGTTCCACGATATTAGCACAACTCTTTATCAAACCCAAAACGTTTGTGAAAAATGCACTTAAGTTAATTTTAGTTCCCCAAAACACAATAAAATACCAATTTTTAAAAAAATATAAAAGATAAGGTTATAACGAGTAAACAGATACCCAACATGCCCAGGTTAAAAATTGCATGCGTCTGAAACGGTGACAATTCAGTACCCCAAAAACTTCATAGATGATGCTTTAACAGCCCCTACAGGTTGGGTCATCAGTTTAGAGATACGCGTAAATATTGGCCCCAGAATTATTGCTCTCACTCTGGCATGCGCGGCGATACCCAACATGTGTAGCGCGATCAACGTTTTTGCATGTTTGCGTGAATGCATGCGCGCTATGTGAGAGCATATTGCCAGTGACAGGTCCTCTTTAAGGTGATACTGGGGATCCAAAAGACCCCCCAGTATCACCATTTCACTTTAAATAAGCTTTTGAAGTTCAGATCGCACTTCAATAGCTTATTGCTCAGCTTCAGTAGCCGAGCAATGCCAGCTTAGGGACCTGAGAAGATCGATGAACGGAAGTTTGCCGCTCTCCTCACCAGCTTCCCACCAGGACCTGACATGCCGGTCCCAAGCACGTAAAAGGGGCAGGGGAGCCCGGGAAACACGGCGGGGGTTTTGGGAGGGGGGCAGGCACTTTACCGGCCCATAGATGCGATCTAACGGCAGCTGGGCCGCCAGAATCACTTCTATTGTAAAGTCAGCAGCTGGCTTTACAAAGGTATACAGAGTCTGATCAAAATAGTGCTCGCAGCATTTTGATCAGACCGGACTGGACCGCAGCCATAATGTGCCTTGCGATCCCATGCGGCCGATCCCATCGTGGCCGGAGGGCTACGGTGCCATTCACTTCAATGGACCGCCACGCCCCCCTCCTGCCCCACAAAAAAGTTAGCCGGCCGCAATGCGAGACAGTGCGTTCTGGTCAGAATCGGGCCAGAATGCACTGCATCTGCACGAGGCCTAAGAGTTAGCAACTGCTTGGATCTGAGATCTGCATGCTTTCTAAGTGTAATAACCATATTTAAATATAATAATTATTGGGGAGCCACTTCTAAATAGGAAATATGAAATTATTTCACAATAAATCCTGTGTTGAAAAGCCGATTGAAACAATACTGTCATGCTGCAATTGCCAAGTAGACAGCACCATAAAACAAATGATGCTTTATGTAGCAAAATGCTATACAGAGCTGGGAGCCCTTCGTTCCTGCACTCTTAAGACAATCATTCATGATGGCTTACATACATAAAATTAGTTTTACACTAATTATAACACTCACAGACTTGACATATGACACGTCACTGACATATGTCACTTTTTAGATTTTGATAGAGTATGGAAGGGTTAGAACCCATGCCGGATATTACTGTCTGTTCAGTGTCATAAAGGGAAATCCTTCAATGAGGACAACTGTTCAGGCGACAGCTTTTCTAATAAGGCATTTCCCCTCACTTTAGAGAGATTTCCTCTCACTTCCTCTTGTGTCTTTGGGACAGGAAGTAAAGGGAAATCTTTTGAATAGGATGCCAACAGAGAAATAAATAAAAAAACTGTTGTTCTAACCATTCTCCACTTTATCCAAAACTGAGAAAAACAAATTTGCTAATATTGTTGACAATTGTAATAATAAAATATAGGAAGCTGCTTTCTTTATTCTTGAGGGAAATGTTAGATGTAGTCTGTCTGATGTAGCCAGCTTTCTGTGGGAGGCTGCCACAAGCAGTATCAATCATAGGTAATGTGTTCCGTGCCTCACAGACATGTTGCAGAGTCTTAGCGAAGTGAGCAGCTTATATTTTGCCCAAATGATGGTCAAGGTAACACAATGACCTGTCTGTATCATTTGTGCAAGAGTTACAGAGGTTACATTTAGGGATTTCTGTGCTTATGGTGGACAAATTTGAAGACAACTCACAGACATCATGTTTCTGAAATCCTCAAGGCTCTTGTTGTGTACACAAATTACAGTAAAACACTATTTTATCAAGCTTCTGAACAGAAGGTGTCCCATGTGTGGCAGTTGGCAGTTGCTATTTTCATTTTGTATAATTTGTTTCTTTAAAAAAAAACAAATAAATGAATACAATTTTTAAAGAGACCTACCACCAAAAGGAAATACTGAGGGGAATGTATCAAAACTGGAGCAGATGTGCATGGCAACCAATCAGGTTCTCTCTTCAGTTTGTTCAGTTGGGATTTGAAAATGAGAGAAAGAAGCTGATTGGTTGCAATGCAAATCTGCTCCAGTTTTTGTCTGCTCCAGTTGTGATATATTCCCCTCACTGTATGTAAACTATCACCATTGTTCTCTCATGAAATGCTGGTTCCCTGACTCTCATGCTGATCTTCTGCCTTCAGGCTTGGTTCACACCATTTTCAGGACCAGATCTGGAACAGATCGGCAACATAGTGCATCGCATTTTGCCGTGATTTTTTTTAAAGCTTAAAATGGTCTTACATGTGTGTTCCATGCGTTTTTGATGCGTTCCAGTGCATTCCAGACCAGACAAAATAGGACAAGCAGTATTCTTCTTGTCTGGTCTGGAACGGACTGCGCTGGTGGGAACAAAGGCCGGAAATAGCATAGGGATACATTGAGATGCATTTTGGGTCCGGAAACAGTCTGGTCTGGTCTGGAAGTAATCTGGATGTGGTGTCAATGGGCCCTAAAGAAGTCTGGGAAGAAAAATGTCTTAACCCTTGCAGTGGGTCTACCCTCACACTGGAAGGGCTAAGTGCTTGTTTTCTTCTAGGTGCGAAAATAGAAAAGTTGTACTCAGTGATCTTCAGAGCTGGCTGGCTGTTAGACCAGTCTTCCCAGCCTCTCTCCCCCTCTGATCCAGTGGTCTAAGGCCCCATGAGTCATCACATCCAATACACTGTGTACTGGATGTGAGAATACCACAGGGGCATTCCATCGCTGAAGCCGAAGAGGAGACAGGCTGGAGGGAGCGCACCAACAGCCAGCCGGCTACGAGCATCAGGGGAGTATAACTTTTGAACCTAGATGAAAATGAGATTAGCCCCACAAGGGTTAATATTTTTTTCCCCAGAGTTCTTCTTTAAATACTTTATGGAGAATTAAGCTGGAACAAAATTGTAGATCAGGAATAGTGACTTTGCTTTGACTTTGACTTGTTCAGTGACTGAGAAAATTCTGAAGCCAGCAGACAGCCACACAACTAGCATTTTCAGAGTGTGAGAAATGACAGTCTATGCCATGTAAAATATATTTTATTTAATATTTAATCTGATTCTCATATTTAAGCAGAAAGCTGCTTTCCAAAGGGTCAAAGTGTGACACACCCCGGTACTGGACGGTATTAGTGATATATATATATAGCATGTAATGATTATGTACACAGATAATATCAATATCCTTAACAAAGCAGGAGCTTATGTCATTTCTTCCATGTTACTTCCCACAATTTTTTACCTTGTATGTATCAGCATACGTGGTTTATGCTTACTTTCCAGTGAGACAGTTTTATTCATTATGTCAAGTAGTGCTCCAAGCATTACTTTAATGGAGCTAGTGTAGAACGTAGTGGGTGCAATTTCCTAACCAATCGAGTGTCAAAAAAATGTTTTTTTTGAATATACTTAATTTTACCCAACACTGGACTGTCAATGCTGGGTGGAATTGTAAAATATGTGTTGCCAGCATTACGGATGCTTCTTATAACAAGCAAAGACAAAACGTTACAGAAACTTAATTTTCCCATATCAGAAACTTATTAAGAGCGTTATTAAAGCTAGCCAGGGTAGATGTTCTTTACCGCCCCCATGACCACAGAGCTTTGTAGGTACACAGGAAATGACATTAAATAATTATACTGGAGCCAGCCTGCCGCTTCCATGGAATTTAGATGCCTTAGGCTCGGGCTTGTGTGGGCACCACTTACAAAGAGATTTGGCTACCTACCTGACCTGACTTGGGCTCCAACACTAACTGCCTTATGACTACATAGGTTTGCCGGTACAATCATCTTGACTTCATAGTGGCCAGCTGAAATTGGGAAGCACAGGTGTCTTGGTCAACCGGGTATAAACTTGGGTTCTACTGAAATTCTACGTTTTGCGGATGTCCAAATGCAGTAACATTTTTATAGATGTTGTGATAGGATGGAAATGTTTTCAAACTGCCCTATTGTGTTCATTTAATTTTACTGCACTTTAGCTTTCTCAGCATGTTTTGATTTATTGCATTGGGCTAGATTTGTGGAAATTATTATTATCATATTTTGAAAATCACCACATAACCATAATGCATTGTTAACCCAAACACCTAGAATGTCACAGGTTGAGTGCTGTGTGGTTACTTGTTACCATGACATGAGCAGGCGTTTAAGAAACCACTAAACAATGTCTGTGTAAACAGCTCCCCCATGGAGCCCGGTCAGATATGTTGTGATAAGGATAGAAATGCTTTTCATTATGTTTCTTTGTAGAAAATAGCTGTTTGATTTCCAAAATCCTCTGTCATGTGAGCTGCATTCAGATTATCGCCAGGCCTGAAAATTAATAGACAAATAGTCTGGTCACATGCTATTATTGCAATTTGGTGGAGTTTTTTTCATACTTGATGGAATTTAATTATTTTTTAAAGCTGTTCTCATGATCGCAAGGAGATTTAGTCACGAACAATTCTGGCAGGGTCTGTAAAGTGATGCAGCAAAACAGATTATAATTTATCCTGACCGGATTTCTGTATATGTGCAGGGTGCTTGAGAGGACTCGGCCAAGGAGGCCTGGCAGGAGTGAGAGACCTGAGTGATGACAGAACTTTGTCACTTGCCCATGTCCGACTTCATCACTATGTTGATAATATTCAGTGAAGAAGGTTTATATTGCCATGCAGACAGCCCACCCTGGGGTGCCCACCATGTCAGCTTTCCTTCTGTCTAGTCCTTCTTTTTAAAATGGTTCAAGATATCCAATATCAGAAATGGCACACAATTCTGAATAGTTGGAACCAGTTCATACTAAGTGACTGCCAATGTGGACAGCTGCAGTTTTCAGCACAAGAAAATACCACTTTACACTAGCAGTCACCCTGGAACCATCGTCACATGGCATCTTTTAGAATGCTTTGACATTTATTCTACCTAGTGAAAGGTCACTCAACAACTTCAGCTAATTAGATTCCAGCTTTCATAATTTTAGTGTTGTCAGACAAATGGAAGGCAACCTTTGATTGGTTGCTGTAAGATAGTACACTTTGCTCTCATTATACTTTATAACTAGTATAATAATAAAGGCCAATGTGTTTGGTACACAGAGCACATAAATTCCTCAAAGGGCCACTAAACCTATACCATAAGAAAACTGTTAATATCCAAAAATATAGAAAGTCCCATAAATGAACAAAACAGGAAGTGTTGGAAAATCTGCAACAAAGACACAAATAGCAATGAAGTGCCAATGGGGGTTCTCACCTTCCCGAAAACCATTTGAATCTCCCCCTGTTGGCTGTTGTATTTAAACAGCCGCAGAAGTGCGGCTACTAGAATACCTTAACCGTCACTGCTGTTGATTTGGCAGTCACTGTTTGGCCAACAGTTTTCTGTGTGGCTCCTTCAATTTTTCAGTCCATGTTTGTCGAGCCAGGAGGGACTCAGCCAAAATTCAAGCCATGTTTGGCCAGCTTTACTGTACTAAAGCTTTACTGATTTTTCAAAACCATTGTCACAGGGGACAGTAAGTGAGAGAAAATCTCTCAATGGAGCCCTGGATAGTAGTAAAAATCCAACTGTGGCTTTAATCTTTTACCACACAATCTAAAACTAAAGAAAGTAAAAAGTCTGACTAGAATAGATACTGAAAAAGGGACAATTTTCAAATTGTTTAAATGGCAATTAATGTGGAATTAAATTCCTGTGATAGCCCTTGAAAAATAAATAAATAAATATCGATATATATATATCTATATATATAGTCACAGAACTTCTGTTTTGTAAATGTTATGTGTTGTGCTTCTTTGCCTGTCACCTTAATTTCCATTTTTGAGGATAAAGTCCTTCTACATTATGGTAACTATTATGTTGTCTAGGGTAAAAGACATTAAACATTTGGCATTCTCTATAAGTCTTGCCAGTTTTATTTGTTATGTTAACTCTAATCTTGCAGGGCCATGGTGCCTTTTTTAACTAGGTCATCTGTTTTGTCTGGACCATTAAGGATCAAAGGTCATTTGGAATCCAGAAGTCATTAGTCAGTGGCTGTTCTGTGCTGGATCCCCAGGATGCCAGCTCGCTAGTCACCCATGGCAACCTGGGTAAGACATGCTGTGCTGTCATAGACTTGGCAGGGAGCCGTTTTTTTTTCTTTTCTTTTTTTGTTATACAATGAGTTTGCATTGATAACTAATGCTGCGACTTCTGTTAGAACTGCACTATAAATATGTACACATCAATCAGCATCACATATATACATGGAAAAAAGAGGATGAGCTGGCAAACTAGAAAAATATATCAGAAGCATTAAATGGAGAAGATTCATGGTTCACTTTAAAAACTGGAGATCAGCAGAACAAATTTCAAAAGATATTTAGAACAAAGTAATTTAATTTAATGCTGAACTCCAGTCACCTATAAAAAATAACTAGGGAAGTTTAAAGCAGAGGAATACTTACCTTGCTCCTCACTACTGCAGGCTTCCTACCAACCATACGACTGGCTCTATGAAGCCACTGCTCTTGACGGTCATGTGGCCGCCCCTTGTCCACTGTTAAGACATACAATGTAGGACTAATTTCTTTATGGCCGACTGAAGATCAACTTTAATAGGACTGGGCAGAGACAGCCTTGTTGGAAGTTAGTGTTTCTGCCCCATAAACTAGTAGGTCTGTCTCCATTGTTGGCCACTGTGTATTAGATTTATGTATGCATAGATGTGCACAGTAATTTACATGTATAGTGCCAGTTACCCTGGCAAATAGTGACTGTGGAAAAGTATATGTTACATTCTTCATTTTACATTTGGTTATTAATATGGGAATGATGAATATTTAAAGTAAAAGGGCCTATTTACACAATTGCATTGTGGTAACTTTTTTTTTACTGATCCACTAGTGTGAACAAATCCTAACTGTATATTTAAGAAAAAGATTATGCCCTCCCCCCAGCTTTTGCTTGATGTATCCATATATAAGTGACCACCCTACATAAAAAAATATGAGGGAATGATTACTCTGAGGGAATGATTAAGTCTGGCCATAAAGAATAATGTCATTTTGAGTGCACTGAGCCATAGACAGAGACTGATATTTGTTTTTTAAGGCTGGTTATCATTCTATGTACTAGCTGTAAGAGAAAAAAACAGTACTGTGTAAGTAACACTGCACCAAACCCTTAAAGACCAGGCAGTAAAAAGCTATCTTAATGTACAGTGGGTATTAATATGGGTATTACTGATGAGTGTGTGAGGGTATGATTACATATGTTACCAGTGTAGCCTGGAACAGCTCTCATTAACTTCCATGGAAAATCAGAAGCACTTGAAAGTGCAGAAACCAACTTTGGGCTGCTACATGCTGTATGGTCCTCCTGCCATCATTATCCCGACCTATTTGGTAAAATATTTTAAATGTCAGTAACTAGGCATACCTCTGTCCACAATTCCTTAATGTAGGAATACGTTTCCTATATTCCCAATCTGTAAGGCAGCAGAAATGTGTAAATGCCTTCTGTTTTGAGAACGCCATTTCTGCAATCTTGAAGAGCATGAAGTAGTGGAACTCATGGATAAAAGCATAGCAAAGTCACATCACTCATTCTAAGCTTTATTGAGACCTAATGTCCACCTAGTCTTGAAAACATCATCAATTACAAGAATGACAGCCCCCTGGGATTCAGGGCAAGAACTTTGGAAGTCATCTTGATGGGGGAAAGGAGTTCTGGAATGTAATGACATCCACAGGAAGTATTCCTGAAATGTTTTATGTCTCCGAAACAGGCATACTGAACTCTAATGACACAATGGGACAATTTCAGCCTGTTTAGACTTTTTTTCATTGAAAAAACATTCTTGTTAGCAAACACTTTATATAAATATGGTATGTTTCTGTCTCTGTTATGGACAAAGCACTATATATATATATATATAGGAAAGGAAACATTTTAGTTAAAATGTAAATGTAATCTGGAATGCCACACAAGCAACTAAATAAACATTTGAAATGCATGTTTGCATATGGTCATAGCTAGAAAATTATTTGTAATTCTGTTTAGCAAGTCACATGATTTACAAACCTTTACCAACTGCACAGCCAGTCATGCCTCCAGCTTGCTCATTGGACAATAAATCAGCATTATGAGCTTTGCTGAATGTGTATTTAGCCACATGCCTCGAAATCTAAATTACAAAATACACTAAACAATCATTTTAAAGTGGTTCTTTTTTGCAAGCACGATGGCTTCAGACCATTCTACTTAGTAACATGGAAGTGTCCTGCCTTTAACAGTCCACTTGTAAATAAGATATGTACTTTGCTGAGTGCTGTGTCTGTGCTACACATATATACGGAAAATAAATACATTGGGTTTGTATTAGTGATTTCATGTCTTCAAAGCATAGTCTTAGGCTCATCAAACAGGGTTATTCACAAAAAGGTGAAGAGTTAGGAGAAGAGAACAATCTAGACCAAAGTAGCTGATTTGGAAAAATTCCCCAATTCAGCTCACATTCCAGTTCAGCTATGTTGGTCTAGATTGTTCACTTCTCCTGCCTTCTCCAAACTCTTCACCCTTTTGTAAATAACCCTACTATTGTTCATGCTCTGATATAGACCATTTATTTCCATCTCTCCAAATATTGGAATTTACCAGTAGTTGTTTTTGATAATGCTATCAAAGCTTACTTAAAAAAAACCTTTTATGTAGTGAGTGCTGCCTTCCTCCTGCCAATCCTTTTCAACAACTTCCTGGATTCCCAGGGTGCTTTGCATCTCTTTCCCTGCTGCTTAATGTGATGCAATCTCCATTCTCAAGACTACCTATCCCACCATGCATTGCTTCCAGCTAATTGGTTGTCTCCACAATGCTGGACATCTCAAGTAGAGGGTCTTCCAATCAGCATCCAGTCAGAGAGTGCCACAGCAGCGGCATACATCAACCATCAAGGAGGAACAAGAAGTCTTGTCAGGGCAAAAGAAGTAGAAGGGATTTTGTCCTGGTCAAGCCTTGTCCGCCATTCACATTCCATGCATGGGCAAACGGCAGGCAGACTACCTCAGTCAGCAGCGCTGGGGCATGATGGGAATAGGAGGGATAATACTGGGCTGGTTACTGTTTTTTTTCTTGCCAGTTTCCAAAATCCTCCTTTAAGCCCTCAATCACACGAGAGAAAGCCGGCACGTACAGCTCCGTGCAGTGTGCACGGCCGTATCGGGAAGCTCCCGGGAAGGACAAGTGCTGTGTGTGATTAGTACGCAGCCCCTGTCCTTCTCTATGGGAGCACGCGCCCCACGCTCACCCCAAGTGCAGGTCCGAACGAGTGCGGGTGTCCCAGTTCGGACGCAGGCAGAATCCATCCTATCAGCGTACGAGTACGGACACCAGCACAGATGTGCAGGGTGGGTGAGCGTAGGGCGGCGTATGGCTGCGTACTCCCATAGAGAAGGACAGGGGCTGCATACTGTTTATGAGTTAAGTAGGGGAAGGCTATCTACTTTTTATTGTATGTTTTCCTGTTGCAATTTATTCCTCATTTCCTGTCTGGTAAAATGGCCTAAAAACAGGAAGTAAGGGGTTATCTCTCTTGGAGACCTGAATAGAGCTAAAACATGTCAGGGGTTCTAACCCTTTCTTACTCATCCAAAACTACAGATACACTTTTTTAAACATAAAATAGAGTAAATAAAAAAAGAACTACATGTAGTGACAGTTGGTGAGCTTCATCTATTGCTAAATATATTGATTTGTTTAATAGAAACAATATAAAAGTGGTATAGATCTGGCTAAAGTCACTTTAAATCTGTATTATTGTCCTTTGGCCATATTGATTCTTTCATTATTTTAAGTTCCCTTTTTGACTGAATTTGTGTACACTCCATTAGACTGTATGGATGACATGTATATCATAGTGTGAGATAAAGTGATAATTAGCAGCATACATCTTGCTGGAACCCACACTTGTAAGTTTATTTGTCTAGAAAATAGATTGATGATGTTTAGTTTCACCTCTAAACAAACAGTGGAAGACAAAAGGATAAATGAATGGCCTTTCGGTTATTTAAACCCAGGGGACCAATGCTGTGAAAGGTTACCAAAACAAGCACAGATTGTGTACTATGCTGTTATCTCTAGAGTTGATACCTATTCTTCTGCAGTTTTCCTAACCATCTGCAGTAACAGTTAGACAGTAGTTAATCACTAAAAAAAGGTCCTGGCAGGAATTAGCTTTCAATGATTACTATAGATTAGAAGAAGGAAAACACACAGGCAGGCATATTTTGTAGGATACATTGAAAAGTAAAGTGATCGGCATTGATGAATGTTCGCTAAAATTTACACTTTGATCTTTATTTATTATTTCTTTCTCTTTATTTATTTTATTTATTTATTTATCATCCAGAACTGATTTTCCACTTTTTTGGTTGATGGTAGAAGTTTGAATTCACCATTTGTATTTCTTGGGGTGGCAAGATCTCTGCATTTTAAGTTTTAATGTACACAAGCATGTCATTGCCATTATGAAGGAGTCTTATTCTGCATGTTGTTTTTTCAAAAGCAGCCAAAAATAATATAAAAATGAATCGTCCATTAAAAGATAAAATAAAATCAACTGCTTCCCACACAATACTTTTTTTCTACCAGTATGGTTTTTTCTACCACTAGAGATCCAGCATCATTCAACCCACTTCCTCTGAGCCCAGGTCATCCTGGACCTGCCCCAGCAAGTGACTGAAAATAATTGGTTCCTTGTACAGCTTCTTTCTCTTACACCCCAGCCTTGCTGTACAGGGACGAGGTTAATAACAGGTCAAATTCAGGTTCTTACACTGCTTGCAATACAAAAATACATAAAATTATGTTTTAATGATTTCAGAGCTTTTTTGATTTATGTCTTTTATATCTGCCTAGAGTTCATCTTTAATTTATTTTTTCATTGTAGTGAGTGCCGCAGGATTCCATTATTAGTGGGCGTAGCTGGACACTATGGTGGGATAATATAATTCCTGAGTTCCAGAGTGATATTTAGGCCTCTTTCACACTGGAATTGGCAGGCATGTACAGCTCCATGCTGCGTGCAGGGCCGTATCGAGCAGCTCCCTGGAAGGACAGGTGCGTGTGATTAGTACGCAGCCGCTGTCCTTCTCTATGGGACTACGCGGCCGTACGCCCCCCTACACTCACCTCAAGTGCAGGTCCGTAGGGGTGCGTGTTTCCTGGCTTGGACTCAGACAGGATCTATCCTGTCAGCGTGCGAGTACGCTCACCCGCACAGACGGCCACGTAGTCCAATAGAGAAGGACGGGGGCTGCTCACTAATCACATGCAGCACCTCTCCTTTGCGGGAGTTGCTTGATATGGCCTTGCACGCAGCACGGAGCTGTATGTGCTGGCCGATTCCAGTGTAAATGAGGCCTAAAAGGTAGTGGGTGATTCCGCCTTTTATTGTCTGATCCTTTCAATATAGCTGCAACTTTTTTATGCTTCCACTTTCTTTATTCTTTTATAAGTGCTAATAAGCGAATGTTAATGCTTTAATTGACTTACCAAATAAGTCAGTTGCAACTGCAGAACTTGCCACTAATTGTATAAATAGTTTGTAAAAGAACATGCTTTGTATCGTATCCTTTACCCTCAAAGTCAATACATTTTATTAATGGCTTCTGATATAGAAAATAGCATCCCATAGGGAGACAGAGCGTAAGATATATTGACATGTAAACACATGAGGAGGAGATTGGAGGGTGTCCGTGGAAGTCTCCAGGGCGAGCCTAACATGCCCCTCTAAACGAAAAATAAATAAATTACAAAATAAAGATAAATAAAAGTCCTCAATTCAGGACCGCAAGGCAATGTCATCCCAATGTTGGAAAGTCAGCTCAGAGCTACTTGGTTATTGCGGGCATTTTTGCCCTTGTCGTTTGGATTACCACTGTGCCACGCGTGCAGTTACACAATGAATAAAGGCGAGGGTTATTTCTAGGACACATAATTGAACATTAATACTCGCTGACACTGTCGCAGAAATGATATGTCAACCTGACAGGCCCTATGTGCTTACATCTGCTGATTGGCTGTAGACGAAGGGAATGTTTGTCAGATCAGACCTGGGGCCTCGGTGCTGTAGAGCCAAGGAAGACCCAGCCATTAATCATGAGCTGCCATTTTTGCTAGACAAACCTTTAACTAATTTATTGCTAAAATACGGTTTTAGCCATGGCAGAAGCCAGAGTCAAGACATCACTTTTTGCAGCTTCGCTTTTTCCTTTAATCACAATAATATAAGAAAGTTCAATATATATTTTGATGAATGAAAGACATTTTTGGAAGCTCAACTAATAGGGAGATGCATATTATTCCAATTAAGCCTGTATAAGGCCACTGTGAAAAGCCAGGTATTAAATGGATAAATATATAGTGCATACTAAAATGCAATTGTATTTTGGCTAAGGCTCAGGATAAAAATATTAAACATAATATTTCATTTCAATGCTTTAAGAGTCAACTATACTTTGGATGGAAAAGTTAATATACAATTCACTGTGATGTACTATTTAGCAGTCAACTGGACTAAGATTTCAGAGCATTTCAGATAATCATTACATGCATAAGCAGATACAAATAAAAAAAATCACTTAAAGAAGCAATTCATTCTGCTGAAGATTTTGTTTGCTTCCAACTTGCATTGGCTTGCTATTATTGGGACTTAGCAGGAGCCAAATTGTGCCTGTTCCCAACCCAATGATTGTGGCCTGATGACTGCCAGAGGAAGGAAAGTTTGTGGTGGTTCATGGGAGCAAAACTTTTTCTCAACTTGACCTATTCAGTATTGATGTAAATAGTGCTTCAGAGTCCTTAGCAGTAAATTCAATAGTCTTCGATGCCACTCTGCAAAATGTAACAGTAAACATATGCATATTTAATGCAAATCAGTCCACCTTTGACGTAACAATTTTTTATAGTTTTGTTTGAATTATTATTATACAGGATTTATATAGCGCCAACAGTTTGTGCAGCGCTTTACAATATAAGGAAGACATTACAATCACAATAAAAATCAAGACAAGATGGTAAGGAGGGCCCTGCCCCTGAGTGCTTACAATCTATAAGAATTGGTGGCCCATATGCCTATATCTTATGTAGCACAGAAAATGCAAAACTGAATCATTGCTAGTTTTTCATATCGAAAACCATGAACAAAAATATAATATATTGCAGCTTTCCAGTCCTATATTAACAGTGTTCACTACTGTATCTATGAAGGAGCAGCATTATCACCACAGACTGCTCTTCTATAAACACCTCTCCCTCTACTCATCTCCATAACATGATGGTGTTCTGTAGTTCACAGAAGAGAACTGGGAAGACTTATAACATTGTTATATATTTTAGTTCAGTGCACAGGAAGTTACAAGGACACTGGATTTCTAGTAGGATCAACAGGTATTTTTCTGCACCTGGCTTAATAAAGAAATGTAATCCAGCCACCACATCTAATGACTGGTAAACTGCAATATATTGAGTTTCTGTTCTGAAGTTTAGATATACCTTGAAAACCCATGCACTCTTTAGGAGTGTTCGGGAGCATTCTTTATATTGACACTGGGCTACTTCTATGCAACAGTTTGGGGGAGAGGATCTATGATTCACCGGTGATTTAGTAAATCCATCATATTTTTTGTCTCATTGCTCTTGTTTTTCACTGTGCAACCAAATGAATTAATCCCCCCCTCTGTATGTTTGTAGTTTTGGGATATATTATGTATAATATAGAGTTTTGTCTTTCTTGGGTCCTGTAAATTTTCAAAGTAAAAAGCAGCAAACGTGATATGAGGAAACAAATTAAAATGCCAGTGGAGTGACAAAACTATTGATTCAGCTGAACTTTGTGATAGTTTTCTGGTCTTGTTCTATTGTTGCAGTAAAGTATTACTGCAACAGTTCCAGGACCTTCAGTGTGTCATTTTCTGTTGTCCATGGTGAGCAGGCAAGAATTTTCTGTTTGTTTGTTTATTTCAATGAACAATTTAATTACATGTAATGACTGTTGTCCTCTTGCAGTGACCTGCCTCAGAGAATTAAAGCAGAGTTGCTATGGATACAGACACAGAATCTTTAATATAATGGACTTTGAGAAAGAATGTATAGGCCAAACTAATATTACATGTCTCCTTTGAAAGCCTATGTAGGCTATATAAATATAAGAGCTTTGAATAATTTAATGATTTTTGATAGTTAATATACATATATTGGGACAGCATATCCCAGTGCATTTAGAACTATTTGCATCAGTTGCTGCCTTTTTTAAAATTACAGATATTTATATAGCGCTGACAATTTACGCAGCCTTAGTGGCCCTTAAGATCAAATGATCAATATGTTCTGAAAAAGTTATTATAAAGAGAACATTACTTTTGAAATTGGTGCCATATAGCCATAGCACCTACAATTCATTTTTATTGTTTGTTTTTTTTAATCAGTTTTTGAGCATTTAGTGATATTTACTTGACACATTTTTCTCTCAAAATATAGTATATTGCTTTTTTCTTTCATTACATGGCTCTCATGACAGTAGGCATGCACATATAATGATACCCAGGCCTTCCTGCTCCGTGTTAAAGCCAAACTCTGAGCATTTAAGAAAAGAATCATAAAATTTGTGTCCATCACTCTTACCTATCTGATGAAAGATTTAATGCTTGTTTTGTCAAGGTCATGACCTATCACAAAGTAAGGCCCCATTCACCCAAGACCGGTTGTGATCCATTGCAATCTGTTTTTCAACAGATGCCAATGGAATGTAACCCAAAAAATGAATGGGTGTGAATGGTACAGGTTCACACCGCTCAGTTGTGTTGCATTGCGCTTGAAAAAAAAGAAAAGTAGAACACGCACTACTTTTTTTTCAGTGCAATGCAACGCAGCTGTGTGAACTAGTCTTATTCACACCCATTCATTTTTCGGTGCCCTTGCGTTAGCATCTGTTGAAAACCAGATCACAACACAACGTAATGGAAGGAAATCGGAAGGTACAATTTAAAGTCAACGCACCCTCCATTGATTTACGATTACCTTCTAAGTCAACTGACCCTCCATTGGTTTACGGTTACCTTTCATGGTGTGAATGGGCCACGGTCCTACCAGCTTCTTCCCTACCAGTTCCAGTCCCCTGGTCTTCTTTCTTGTCTTTGATCAGGCTTGTCACTGCCCCTATTTCAGACATCTTCACAATGCAGGACAAGTGGTTACTGCTGGACCGGCATTGTGCATGATTATATAGCAGTGCCCACCCACATTAGGGCACTGGACAAAAGAAGAAAGGTACACCTGCTGCCGTGGGACCATGGAATAAGGCAAGCTTTACTAGATGTTAGATCATCACCTTGAGAAAATTAGTATTAAATCCTTTACATGCTACAGGGGAGGGAGGAACAACACAATTTTAATGATTTATAAACTGCCCAAAATTCTGCATAAAGATTTTCCTTGTTCACGTTATCAGTATTACAGTTAGTGTCATGCAAGAAAAGCCAAATGGAATAATTAACCTTCCTCTAAGAATTTGAAAGTGATGTGCTGTGCATGCAAGTGAAGAAATGACACAATGTACTTCAACAGTATATTTATTAAAACAAAAGCATGTATTTATCATTACCACACAGTCGTTGAGCTCTGATCAAGTGTCAGCAATGTTGTCAGTTTGTTACAGGCTCGAGAAAGCATTTCCTCAGTCTCTCCCAACAATGTAACTTTGTAGCATGTCACAAGGTGAGATGCTGCAGCATGGACTGATTTATGCTAGGCATTTGTGAACCTCACAAGAACCAAGATGTATATGATTGTGGCAAATCTGAGCCGGCCCCTCAATCCAGGAAGCATATTCTGTTCTTGGATGATGCCTGTAACAAAGATGGTCCTGTCCTTGAGAGAAAATTATCTGAAGGCATTACCAGGGGGAGAACTATGATCTCTGTGAGAGGAAATACATTTTTGTAAGTGTTACACTTACAAATTACTCAGTATGCATGCATAGAAAAATATATATGACACTATTTAAGGACTTGTGTACATTGGCATTTGTTTGCACCAGGACTTATTTTTTTCCCCATGTAAGTCAATTGGAATACAAAAGTAGTGCAGCTGCCTCTTTGGATATAAAGAGATGACTTACATATTTCTGCCCAGTATCATAAATTAAATAATAAACCCCTGGTTGTATTAATTTGTGGTGTTATTTGAATACCTTAATTTTCAAGAAGTCAATGCTGTACTCCCAGCATCAACCCAGCGGCATCCATTGGGTTAAGTCTTTTTTTTTTTTCCAAAATCATGCCTGAAGCGAACAGCCTTTTAAAACTAAATCAGAAGGTACTAACCATATTGGTAATTATTCAAGCACGGTTTCCTCCAGCTCAACTTGTTTATAAAATGAGACCCCGGAGATGATCCATTTTCATATATTTTTCAACATTGGTTTTTGAAAACTCCCAATTGCACTTTACCCATGAAGAAAAAGCTTTCATCTGTAAAGATCCAGTTTCTCTTTGTTATTACAGCAAATGAAGCTATTAAGTACCAGTTTATGCCCCGTGCTTGTCAAGCTCATCACTTTCCATCGTTAGATTTACATTTTTATTTAATTGGAAGAGTCACATCCAAAAGGTTTATGTGTGAAAAATATCAAAACGTACTTCCTCTTACTATTATTTTTATGACTCGCTGCGTATACTTCCTATTCTTACTGAGATTTCTAGAGGAGGGAGAGATTAATCCTGCTTAGTTACTGTAGAACGACAGCCTAAAATACTCTAGCTTGTGAACGGTTGTTTTGTCCATTGAGGGACACAGCTTAATAGTAAGCAACTTTGGGTTTTTCTGCCATCTAGAGGAGAAATGTCCTTCAAGGGACTTAACCCTTCCCACCTGCTCAATTTCTCTTAATGCCCATTGTAGAGTGGATATGTTTTCTTCAGCTCTGCTGGTGTTCTGTTCTTTGGGTGTGCCCACCCCTCAGTTTGGGCTGCATTTAGGCATCTGTAGGTTTTTTACTATCAAGCTGTGCCCCTCAGTGGATGATACAAAAAATAGGATTTTTGAACTCATCATTATATAATTTTCCTGGGTTCATTGAGGAAAACAGCTCTTTTCCCTCATATACTATTGTTCTCTCTGCGGAATGCTTGTGAGGTGGGAGGGGTTATAGCCTTAAAGGGGTAGGCTTTAATTTTCTATGTGCCTAGTGTCCATTTCTTCTGTAGGCAGCAGTATAACCATAGGGCAGTAATAGGTGTCTTACTATCATACTGTATCCATCAATGGATTCAGAGAAAATTATTTTTCAGTGAGTACAAAAACACTTTTTTTTTCATTGCTCATCAAAACAGGATAATTTTTTATTTTATTTTTCTGCCAACTGGTAATTTAAAAAAACAATTACACCAAAGGTAAGTTTGAAGAGTCAATTGCAGAGCTAAAATAAAGTGTAGTTCAATGTGAACTTCACTTCATTTTAGCTTCATCCTTTTCTCTAAGCTAAGTCAATACTGACTTTGCACATTCTCTTCTCATTAGCATATCAGCCCCAATGTAATAACCAATGGTTAAAACTTTGGATAAAAGAGTGTGAATTTTTATAGATTGTCTTTATTAGTCATTTACCTGTAAAGTGCAATTGGGTATCTAATCTCTGTTTTTATCTTCTATACGCCATAACAGATCTTTGTATGTTTTAAAATATTAAACTGAATCAAACTGGATGCACTTATATAGTCAAGCAATACTGTGCTCTTGAGCCCAAAGAATTCACAGGCCTACAGTGCACCTTCTGATAAATTATTGCACACCCAAAAAACAAAAAAACAAAAAAAAGCCACAGCTTTTAAATGCTTTCATACATTCATAAAAACACCTAAATAAACTAGAAACAGTTTCTTTTTTCTTGTTTATTTAGGTGACAATAACTTCTTTATCCTTCAGATTAAAAACTGGTTTATAGCAAAACTAGATCCAAGACGTGCTATGCACCTTGGACTAGCTAAATAAATATTTAACATTATGTCATGTCTACCGTTAAAGTAATGTGATGCCATGGAAAAAAGTACATGACAACTTTGTATAACTTTGACTTACAAATATTTCATACTATATATTGTTTTACTTATGTATATTTTGTTATCATCAGCTGGTTAGCTTGTGAGTGAAATCAGTAGTTCTACGTTTTCTGAGTTATTATGATAAAACATGAACCTTTTGCTCCTAAATTGACTCATTGGATGCATGCTTTTAAATGGCTCTAATTTGTGAACTGGAAGTTTTCTTTTGTAGCTGGCTTCCCTGTTAGTTGAATCCTTATTTTTTCATTCTTGGCCTTGTCCACACTCCAAAGCTTAAAACCCGGTTGAACGTTCTTAGTAAATGTTGTAGATCTATTAAGGGAGCATAAAAACATCAGTGTACAAATTCTTGATGTTTGATTTGCTGGTATAGTTGCTCCAGTTGCCCTAAAGCAATTGCCCCACTAACAGCAGCCTGTGCATAAGGACTGCTGTTATCTGTGTATAAGCAGCAGAAGCTCTACAGCGGTCTGGCGCACCCCCTTGCTGAGTCAGTCCTCACCTCCTTGACAATTGCAGAGCTTTGGGACTGCACTGGGCGGCAAGCATGTCACACCACTATGGAGAGGATGCTGTGGATCATATAAAAAGAGATCACAGTCTCACTCTGTTAGAAGCATGGTGACAAGAGCTCTGCTCTTGAGTTCCCAAGCCTTCTGCATTGGGCATAATGAGTGTGTCCTACTTTTTCTGAAAAGCAAAGGAAAGCAAACATCCTGAACTTCAAAGTGTGTGAAAATCGGGGCAGGAAGGAGGATTTTGTACTATATTATGCAAATGATATAAGAAATGATCAGGTGACTCAGCCCAGCCTTCTAAAAAACATTTTTGGTGGACTGACACTTAAATTGAGTACATACATACATTAAGTAGACAGTCTAACACAGTTGGATTGTTTCCTGGACAGCAAAGGCTATTCACTTGTTGCCTGGAGTTGCACTTTTATGCCTTCACTTTATAGGGGGGTAAAGGTGGAGTAACAGTGTCTGGCTTTGCAACAACCTTGCCCTCCTGCTTGAAATTGCCAAGGGGTTAACCGTGTACTTGATGGTGAAAGGTGAGAAGGAATGTGAAAACACTTGGCAGCTGATGTTAATACCTGCTAGCTGTGCTTGAATCCTTGGTCCCTGTAGATTTGAATGTCCCCTCTGAATGCTGGCAGGCAGCTTCCAGCTGTGGCAGGCATGATGCAAGCGAATTGCTTTTGAATGTTCTTTACTCAAATAGGCAGTAATTACAAGCTTAAAGAGGTTTAGTGGTCCAGTAAACTACATAATCACCTCTGAATTAGCCTAGGCTCATCAGTTGCAGTCCAGCAAGCTCAAATCTGCTGTTTGTATTCAGCCATCATCACATAGCAACCTGAGCAGCAGGTGTGGAACAGTCCGCGTCCTCCTTAAATTCAACCGTCTACTGGGGACAATGAGCTATAATGAGATGAAGCTACACTATAACTGTATTTAAGTGGGAGAATTAACACTGGAAATTATGTACCACTTATTTTGTTGAGAAGTGTGCGCTGTTTAATAATGTTGTAATTGTGATTCCCTATCTCATTCCTAAAGGGAAAAAAATGGTTTCAGTAAAGACAGCTGATGTGCTTAAGAGTTAACAGCATATGAGACAATCATTGCTGATAGGCTTGCTTGAAAGCTAAAGATCCTGACTTGTGTGTTAAAGAAACATTTGGTATCTGCATACTAATGCTAGAAATACCATACATACCACTTCATAAACAAGTTCTACTTGGGACAGGAAGCTGAAGGTGACTGAACCTGGGAGGACATAGCTGATTTTTCTTTTTGCACATTATAGGAGAGTAGGGAAGCATAATATAAAATAAAGATTGTAATGCAGAGACCCATTTTGCTGTCTTTTACAACTCTAACTATACCTTATTTTGCTGTATGAAAATGGCTTCCAAGTGTACATTAGGGGTATACTATCCCTTGCCTGAGTGCCTCAAGAGCATCATTACAGACTTAGAATATTAGAGTGAATACATTATTTGCCTCAGCCACAGCTTGGGTTCATGGACATGCTAGCCTGCTATACCTTTAGGTTGAAAAACTGGCCAAGTGTCAGAGCTTGCCTACTGATGTCCTCTGAGGAACCATTTCATCAAACATTGCATCTCTTAGCAGCTCATGTTAACATTTCTTGCAGGAACAAATTATTAAGCTATGTATAACCTGAATGTTTTTTTTTTTTCTGTGAATAGAGTCGAGAAGGGTTAAAATCCCTATCAGTTTAATATTGATGTCTGTGTTCCCTTGGGGAGCTTTCCCTTCACTTCTTGAGCCGGAGACACAACTGTAGGTGAGAAAAGTCTCCACGAAGTAAGGGGAATTCCCCTCAATAATAGTTGTCACTGGAATAAGTGTCTCCTTCCTAATGACAACTGTAACATTTTGGATTTCCCATCACTTTTTTTTCTGAACCCGAATTTTAGAACCACCGTTAATTGATAATCCAGGCACTTGATATTCTACATCTGGTTTTCAATGATTTACCATTTAGGCAATAATAGAGAAATATCAATATTTGCATACTCTTCTTTGCAGCAGTCAGCATAAATAAGCTTTGACATGACCTGCTTATGAAGTCATCATCTTTCTATGATATTTTAGTTATTCCTTCATGCTTGCTGTTTTTACAAGTAGCTTTAGGGTAGCATAAAATAAAACAAGGCTGTACTAGTTTGAATAAAGCGTCAGCTTGTGGCTGTGTCCTGGATGTCTAAGTCTAATGTCAGTGTTGCACAGTGGGGAAATCTTTATTGTGATTTTTTTTTTAAATCACCTATAAAGCATTGTGGGAAGAAACAAATTGCCCTGCATGAAGGACTAAACATTTTAGGTAATTCATAATGCAACTTTCCAGATATAATCAGTTTTTTGGATCTAGAAAAACAAGCAAGGTTAGCACATCAAGCACATTTAAAAGCCCAACTCTGAACACAGCTATATTTATGGTTTTTTTGTCATCTTTAATACTCACATCAACACTCCCATTTATTTTTCAACGGTAGGAACTCTCTAAGCTCTGCTGAGCAATTCTCATATATACAGTGGGGAGGCATCTCCTTGCTGCATCTGAACCATCAGAACAGTGTCGAACAACACCAGTTCTAGTGTTGTGCCACCAACATGCCTCCCCCCTACACACACACACACACACACACACACACACACACACACACACACACACACACACATTGCTATGCCATTTGTGAAGCACAGCTCAAATGTCATCACTGAACTGTGCTCTCTCAATGGCACAGCAGAGTGACGGGGGTGGAGGTGCAACACCAGAGCTGGTGTCATTTTTTATTGCCCCTGCTGGGAAGATTTACCATCACTTCCTGTTCATGGACATACAGCAAGAAGTTAGTTGAAATCTCCCACTAGTGAGAGGAAATTCCACCGTTGAAAGTTGGCACCATAACAGTTATCTCTACTGGAATATTTCCTACACGTTCAGTTCTGGTTATAGATATAAAATGTTGGATTTCTCCTCGTTTTCTGTCCTAATTATAGTGGTCATTCAGATGGATAACGAGGGTGAACACAAACAACAGTAAAAACCTGAAAGAGGTTATACCCTTTCCACCCTCAAAATGTTTTTGGCTGCTGTTTTAATTTTGGGAGGATTTTTATTCCTTCTATCTGTCATTTGTAGCTGTCGCAGTTGCTCACCTAAACAGATCCCACTTTTGTATATTTTATGAGGATGTGAGATGTCAGTGTTTCTCTATACTTTAAATTTTCATTTAAATTATTTTATTCATCATTTAAAATTCAACTGTTTAATGGTTATTTTAAAATAATTTCCTGTACCATGAGCCTTGATGAATGTATGCATATCTTACTGTGTAAATTCACGAAGCAAGGTCTCAGTAACTGTGTAGACATTTGAAAATGCAATGCTCCACTGAGTGATTTCACAGCTAAGAAAAGCCTAGTTTACATTCAAGTATTTATAAAGATACAGGGCTGAGCTACTATAAATTCAGGCTATGTTCTAAGACTACGCGATGCCCTGCTTTTGTAATGCAAATGACTAGCACAAAGTGCATCTTTGATAATATTCACTCAGGGACAAAAAAAGCATTCACTGAAGCAGTAAGCCTAATTCAGGAAATTGAAATAAAATAATGGATAATATTTATGTTTTATTTTTAATAGACATGGAAACTATAGTCTATAGTGATAAGGATAGATTTTGTTGAGACAGGTGCGTTTTTTTAATTCCTCTGTCTTAATTGTATATAGAACAGTACCTTGCATCTGAAGGATTTTACATATCTTTCTGTAAAGGATAAGTTCACTGAAACATTTCAGTGATAGATGCGTTAAGCCAACCACGGCTTTTTATTTCTCAAGCAGACCCTATTTTTAAGAGGGCTGTATTTTACTTCTAGAATCTCTACCTACTCAATTGTATTACTTAAAGTGGACAATGGAATTAAGTTCCCTTACCCCCTCCCTTCATACTGCTATCGTCTAAAAATAGACTTTAGAGCCCTCAGATACTTACCTGCTAAGCAATGTTTCAACCCAGGCTCCACCAGACTACTGCTTCTTTCATATATACTGGTCTGGCTACAACTTGGGATGGTGAGCCGGTTGCACTAGTTGGCTGCTCAAGCAGAGACAACCAATTAGTGCCTCTGTCTTACACAAAAACCCGGCCCTGGCTTAAAGTGAGATTTTGCAGCCAGAGTCAGAAGAAACAACACACCAATTAGCTTTGAGTGGATATTTTTAGTGCAGCAAAGTTTAATAGTTACAATTAATAATGCTACCAGTGAAAAGTTCAACTCTTTTAAAGTAAAGTTTCAAGGCTGGTCACATATATTTTAGGATGATAACCCGCTATCATGTATCCTTTTGTGGCATGTACACAGTAATCACAGTAAACATAGTTCTAGCCTGTGGAATTCTGATAAAATATTGCAATGGTGTTATCATTCGGCTTTTGTTGACAGTCGTTTCCTACTTTCAGACATATCTTAAAACCTTAATAGAGTTCCAGTGTAACAAGGCAGTGTTTTACAAATTGTGACCATATTGTCCACAGAGCTGGCTGTAGTTGAGCTTGGTGATATCCACTTTATTAGCATATACATTTCCATATTAGCAAAGAGAAGTCTGTGATTAAGAGGACCAGTCACAAAGCAATGCCATTTTTGACTACCAAAATAAACTCATCAATAAATTGAAAACTAGACAGTTTCTTTGTATAGCAATGCAAACTTTTATTTTTTTTCTCAGTTCTTTTATTCATTGCTTCTAACTATTCATTAAAAAATACACTTTTAAAGATACCGTGCAACAGAAACATTACATCAGCCACTGCAGAATGATTATCTAAAAACGCTTTGCTCACTCCCCACAACTTCCTTGCCTTTCCAGCACTTCCACACCCATTCATGAGATATAACAATGTCAATTTCTTCCAGGCCTCCAACAGCTGACATGTAGAACAGAATGGCCAACAGGTGTTCTTTACAGTAACACAAATACCATAATCTAAATTTTTTGAGGAGAGGAGGATACTAGGAGGAAAAGCACTTAAAAAAATTTTCTTTATGATATTGGAGGCACGGGAAAAACAAACATGAAGTCATTTCTTATGAGGGGGTGATAGCTCAAGACCTGAATGTAGTTTTGGCAGTTGGATTAATTTAGTTGTACAGAAAAGTTAAACAAACTGAATTATTAGGATATGTTTGTCCATTCCTCCTCCTCCTACTCAGGATGTCTTAGCTGAACAGGTGTGACTGATAAAAAAAATGCTTATTATATAGTGGGAGCTTTTCCTACTCAATTTAAGTCAGCATTACATTAAAGAGAAGTTGCCAATGAACAAAACTTTTCAGTGTCTGGTTCATGACTACATACTAGCTTCTCTTTTTTTTGTAAAATAGTAGATAATAAGAGGTAATTGGTTGCATTTAGTTACCTCAACAGCTTCCGTTTCTTTTTTAGGTTGATGAGTACAGAAGTTGACACGATCTTCACACAGTGAACACTCTCAGTCTCTACACACTTGCCTATTCATTCTTTAAGCATTAATTTATGACCATACCATCACAACAGGCGTGCAGTTTTAAAAATGTCACTATAGCATGTTGATATTATAATAATAGGATTTACTGTCCATTACTAATTTAATATTAGCCGAGACATCCATCTTACAAATTTTATGCAATAACTAATCTCAGTTTGCTGACCTACACAAGTTTCATTCACATAATTAAAGCCCAACTCCTCTTTCTTGGCAAAGGCAGAGCAGTAAAACTTGGTAAATCACCTATACAGCCATTCTGTTCTATACCTATTGTCACATTTCTTGTTAAATGGGTTAGGTGTAGACAAACGTAGTCAGCTTTGTAAACAGATTCCCCATGATAACAAGAAACATTTGAACACATTTTATTGAACTTAATGAAAACTGTCTAAGCCTATAAATGTAACATGGCACAAGCCAGCGAATATCAATACAAAGTTGGTCATTCTAATGGCTATTTCATGTTGTCTAATGTTTAAAAAATGTAGAGTTATGCTTTTCTCATATTTACAACATTCCTTTGTGCCTGTAAATGCAGATAGTGTGAGTGCCTGCATTTGTCTTCATTTCAGCCTTCTGAAATCCCCTGTACAACACTCGCTCTGGTAGAGGCAGGGCCAGTACTAGCAGTCAGTCAGGCTCTTCTGTAATGACTACATGCTGACAGTAGGGAAGAGCATAGTAAGCAGAGTTGATAACTTATTAGTCTCCTGCTGCTTCTTCATTGTCTAGTCGAACCTAGTTGAGTACTCAGCTTTTCTTTCTAAAAAAGGTGCTCGGAAAAGAAGTCTGACAGTTCCCATACATAAATTTCATCCATTTGTTTAGCTGCATGCCTGGAGTTCAGCTTTATGCACTGTTTAAAGTAGAGACACTTTCATGTCAGATGTGTTACGGAGGACGAGGTCTGAGACTGGGCCTGTTTAGACTTTTGTTATCTTCTTAGCATGCTCTGTGTAAGATTATTTTCAAATTTCCTTTGTCCATTACAAAACGCTGTCACGGGGCACGTCGATGAGGGAGAGAATGTTTTTGATACGTGGTTACCAGAGCAGATAAGATAATGCCTGTATCACTGTCCTGGCATCCGCATAGGCTGCCAGTGGTGGAAACTCTGATGAAAGGAGAACATTTGGACAAGGCGGTTCATTAAGATATAAAAAGCTGGACATTTTCCATCTGCCTCTACTGTTGCCTTGCTTTATTTTTTAATATCATTTCTTGCACTACTGTCTTAGCTTATGAAAAGGAGCTCTGGTTTGCTCATAACATTTTTCTATAACAAAAAAGATGCCCCTTTAATAAATGGTGAATATATAGTTTATTTTAATTTTATTGTTGATGACGAGACAAATGTGCCCATGTGCTATTTAATAATTTCTCTCATTGTTTTAAATTGTTCTATACTTCACATATGGTACAGCATATATTTAACAATGAGAAGGTATGCATTCCTTTGACAGGGACTATTAAACACAGAAGATCTTTATGTAAACAAGTCCCCCACATATCAAAGCTTGCCACCCTGAAGATTCACTTTCCAATTTATTTTCTACAACAGGCTGCTTAGTCTTCCAAGATGTTGGCAGTAGGTTGTGATATTCATTGGTACTTTAAAGAACAAGCTCCACTAACATTTGCCACCTGCAAGATATTTGTCACGTGTCCTGTGCTCTATCAAGGAAATTTAGGTGCCATTTATTTTTTTTCACAAATCTGCTGTTTGCTTGTTCCACCCAATTCCTCTTTACAAATGTTGCTGATTGCCACTGGTGGTCTGTACACATGGAGGCCGGGTGCAAACAGATACAGTTACCCTATAAGGAGCACCTGAAAATATGCTATTTAAAAAGAATAAGAGATGATATCAAATTAAGAATATATCCGTATCGAATGTACCAGTACAGTCAATTTACGAAGCTGACAACTGAGGTAATACTCTAACAGCACATGGTACAGTGAATGTTTTCCTTTTATAATTCATATATATGTGAAATTATAGTAAAAACATGTTTCTTATTAACTTATATACATATATATAAAGCTTTGCATTGAGTAAAAGGATGGTGCAACGTATATGAGTTTTTAGAAATGTATTGCTACATTGTGGCAGCCATGATCTTTTTTTGGCTGTGGATTAGTTAGTTTCTAAATACATGTGCTTTCCTGCTTTTAAGATCTGCCACTGAGTGTGACTTTTCCTATAGGAATTCTGTAAAAACATAACTTTAAAGCATCAGATTTTAAAGCTTGAGTCCTGAACTACACACAGGACCCCATACACAAGACAGACCCAACTTTTTGATAGCACAGTAATGCCTCCTCATGCATCCAGTGGACTTGGTCATGTTAATACCAGAAGGTGGGGGTTGCATTGGCTGCTTTTTCCAGCGCAGCTCCAGGGCTCAGCAGGAGAAGGTGGGCAATAGTCCAAACTTTGCACCAAGTTTTCATCTATAGCTATGCCACTTGTATAAAACTATACCAATGGATGCCATTCTCTGCCAACATTTAAAAATGTCTCACATGTCCAACCATACACATGTAGAAATAAAACTAAAATGTAATACTTTTTGATTCAATTATCTTTGTTTTTTATTATTTGTGTATTTTATTATGAGAGCTGAAAAAATAGTCCAAAGAACTTTGCATTGCATGACAGCCAATGATACCATTTTTTTTAATTAATTCTTTATTTTTATCAATTTTTTAAAGCTTACACCGTACATAGAGAACAATGCAGGAAAATGAAAATGGTATACATAATACAACCTGCACGGTCATTTCAAAACTGTCAAAAAACAAACAACTAATTGTTTAGCCGTACAGGCACCTGAGTTTAAGAAAAAAGTACAAGGGAATCAGCTTTCTGGCTCATGTGTTGGGACCAAAGATGGGTAGTTGGGTGTTTATGCCGGCCGGGCTGTCTTTCGAGGTGTCTGGTGTAATTAACTTGCCCGTGCCTTATTGGTAGGTGCTCTCTTTATCGATTTCATAGAAGAGTTAATATAGATGAAGAGACAGCCGGCGTAGCACCCCGCTGGTTATATGCGGGCGATGATATAGTGGAGAGCACACGTGTATACATAGTACCAACTTATATGTTGGGTTATTAAATAAGTATTGGGGATAGTGGGGTAAGGAAGAGGCCAGGTGATTTATTAATAGTTATCAATAATACCTAGGTTCTGTGTGGAAGAGTTGGGGAAAAAAAAGAAACTTCAGGAGGGGAAGGGAGGGAGGGAAAGGAAGGGAGGGGGGTGCTAGATCAGAGTACGGTATGTTAGTACCCCCCGTGTCCGTCATAGTCTCGGTTGCTCTCCAAAGGTGAGATATTCAGGCGAGCGAATACATTCCATCCAGGGATGCCATGTATTAAAGAACGAAGTATAATTGTGGTTAATTGAGCTTGTGAGGTCTTCCATGAGGTAGATATCGTGAATGCGGTCTAAAACCTGTCTGATAAGCGGAGGTTCAGGTTTTTTCCAAAGGGCTGGTATACAGGCCCGGGCTGCATTGACTATGTGTCTGGTAAGGGAGCAGGAATAGGCGCGCAACGATATATTATTGTGGTGCAAAAGGAAGAAGGAAGATACCATTTAATATATTCATATAAACTAGCACTTTGAAGTCATATGTGTCTGCCTGGTACATTATATACTTATTCACAATGTTATTAAACCTGAAAATAATTTGCATAAGACAAGGAAATAAAATCCAGATATTTATTTGTATTTTTTGTAACCAGCAATTTTTAGAAAACCATGTTAACAGTAAGAGCTCCCTTGTGATCTCGGACAAGTCACTGCTGCTCTGGCACTAAAATTAGATTGTAAGGTTCTAAGGGCAGGTGTCCAGTGAGCCTGAAGAAATGGATGGTTCTGTGCTGTGCACCTTCTGTTTAAAGAGAGATGGCTATTTTTAACCATAGAGAAATGCTTGCTAATTCCAGTGTTAAATCGCAGCTCTTTCTCTACTAAGAGAAGAATCTTTGTATTTGTTTAAGGAATATAGTGAAATTGTGCTTTTTACACCCTGCTAATATTTTCACAACTTAGCTTTGTTAATATTTTGTTCATTTTCAAAGATTTTCTTTCCTTTTTCTCACATTGCTAGTCACAGATGTGTGCTGTGTCTGCCGTTCCCGAGTTTCCAAATGTGGTCAACTATATACTTTCCCATTAGGAATGATGATTTCAGGAGGGTGTGTTGTCTTTTTAATGTACACAATTAAAGTTAAACATTTACTACAAGAAAACCACATATACTCATATGTTTTAGAGCGTAACTTAAATATGTGATATTGTCATTGATAATATGCTCACAGCATATTCCTTGAGTACTGAGTAATTTCTGTCACAGAAGTGTGCAGAGTAAAGACATTCTCTAAAATACAGATGCACTAATAAGGTAAAAAAAGAGAGAGATTGATACTTTTGCAGCATTGTTGATTCCTAAAAAACACACTCAGAGGGGAAATAATACTTTATAAAAAGGAGTCAAAGGGGGTTTGAAGAAAACAGAAAATTGTCTACATAGTAAAACAACAGACAGGAAGCCAAGCATTTATTCTTTTAAATCCGAGGCATGTGCAGAATTGATTCTGGGAAAGGGGGGTCAGCTTTCTCATACATAATCTCTGTTTTATGGCTTTTACTCATTCTTTAGGTGTTAGCACAGATCAAATAGAGAGCACTCCAGAAGAACCATTACAACTACTGGGCTGCCTTATACACAGTCCCAATCATTAATTTCTTTTGTGAGAACTAAAGGTAATTTTGTTTGCTCTGCTAATGCATTGTAGTTCTCCCTTGGTCCCACAATATCCTTTCTCATATTCCCTTCTTGATCAATTGTTTGCAAATAATTAAGCTTTTAAGAGATAATGGTACAAGTCTAATGGAGACAACCAGGCAGAAGTCTCAACTCGTTGTTCGCAGAGGATAGACAGATTTCCTTAGATACTTTAAAAGTGATTTTATCAATAGGTTTATTTCATTTGTCTTGTGAAACAGAGCAGTTGTATATTTGCAGGTACGAGGCCTCACAAGAAGTTCTCATAAAATAACTGGACTCAGTGTTGTATTTATAGGTTGTTTTGTCTTAAAGCAGAAATCAAAGTAAAAGCCTTTGTGTTCAGTTTTGATTAGAGTGGAGAAAGGTTGGAACGTCTGTGCTGTCTTTCTCCAGTTGGGAAGACCGCCCTCACTGAAAATATTTTCCTTCACCCCCTGCTTCATTGGAACAGGAGATATGGGGAAATATCTGAAGCGTGGACAGCTGTTCAGGTGACAACTGTCAAAGGTGGGATTGCAAAATTTTCATTCAGAAATTCCAATATGGATATCTACTGACTGTAGTCCTCAGAAAGCATTAAGGAGCCAGTGAATGATTTTTGGCACGCACCAAAAATGAATATATTCATTTTGTACATGAAAACAAATCGTATATAAAAATCTTGCTATTTACAGACTAGTTTGTAGCCTACACGTGCTTAGCTGCAATGCAGAGGATTAACTGACCGCTCTGTCATATGATACTAATCAGGACAGATGATCTTTTTGTCAGTTATTTTCATTTAACTTTTCTCCACCCTCCTTATCCCATTAATCGACAATAGAAAGTGAACTTGAATTTTCTTTTTGCCAAGTTAGCCCATGGCATGGTGTTACCTTGTCCCATCATGTATTAGCTGTATGTGGAGATAACATCTTAATCACCCTACTCTTTTCTCCTCAGACCACCTTCATCCCCCTCCTGAAAAAAAGAACACATAACTCCCAAAACTCTCTTTTTTTTTAGAGGGACTGAAAGTATTTAAGTATTTTAAACATATTAAGTTTCAGTTAAAAGGTCTGTGTCATTATGGACCATTGGCTGAGGAGGATTATCTGCATGAAGTCATGGCTTTCATGTGATTATGGCAATTATGGATTTTTTCATGAAATTTTAAGTTTCTGCTGCAGTAAGCCAGTAAATATGCTAAAAAAAGAAAAGCTCAGATGACTTGAACATGCCATTGTATGGTTAGAAAAAATGTTTAATACAACAGAGTACTGTTTGCCATTTTTAATGGTTTTGGTGTTTTGTTGTTTTTGTTATCATTATATGGTGGTTAAATTAATTTGATACCTAATTTGCCTGGTCTGGTATTTTGGAAAGAATGCTGAACAATTGAATATAGCATAAAAGACATTAAGTCCTCATTTTCAATGGCTTGAGGCAGACTAGCAATTATTGTTTTTTTATGACATTAAACACAGTTTGCTCCAATTACTTAAAGCAAGATCACAGTCTCTGAATTTTTTTGTTTTAGTTCATATGCTCATGATACAGTGTAAAGAGCTTAGAAGTTAAATAGTTATATTTTTTTCTTTTTCGATTTATGGTCCAATGTGGTGCATTATGTTATGTTTTATGGTGCATGGTCTTGGAGGTGTGTTGCTTTTGTGTGTTAGTTGTGAAGCCAGCCTTAAGTCCAGCTTTCGCTGTACTTTTGGCCCTCTCTGACACCAGTACTGGTATAGTGTGTCTGCCCCGGTCTACATGTGACCATTCACAAAAGACAGCCTGTGATGATGCTCAGGGCCGGATTTCCAACAAGGCCAAGCAAGGCCCGGCCTTGGGCAGCAGGGAGTAGAGGGGCAGCAGGGGTGTGGAATTTCTATCTCCCGAACCCCGGGACATGCAGTTGTTTTCTACATTTAGTCCTGCTTTGGGCAAGCAGAGCTAAATGTACAGCAGGGAAGACGCCTCTTGTTTTGTACAAGTTATCTCAGTGATGCTGCCAAGATCACTTGTATGCAGCCTGCAGGTCTGCCATTTTCCATTGGAGGGTTTAGCAGGTAGGGGTGCGCGTTGAGGAACCTGACCTTGGGGCAGCAGAGAGACTAAATCCAGTCCTGATGATGCTACAAGTGTGTTTTGTGATCACGTTCTCAAAATAATTTTAGTGTCACTTTGTAGAGGAATTTCAAAAACTTAGAGTGCGAAGTATTGGGCTAAGTATACAAACTATTGGGTAACCATGAGCGAAATATTGGCCATATTGGACAATTTTAGATCTAATTTGTTCCCTCCGCAGTCTAGGCACTGGTATAGGTGCTGAATCTATAGATCTGTTAGATATGGGGTCCTAAATGAGTCTTTTGAAGGCCATCTGCCTACTCAGTTTGGGTCAGGTAGTTCAGTTGCTATATCTGTGATCAATATTGAAGAGGATCTGCTGGGATAATAATAAAGAGCATTTTACTTACTGCATCATTCACTAAGCATGTCAGTAGTAAATGGTTGAAAAAAGTTAACAATTCTTTCAGTACTCACCTGTTCTACTTTACTTCAAAAACAAAGCAATCACTGCATTCCTTTGGAGAGAGAGTAATCATGGAATCTATCATCGTGACAAGTAAAAGGGCAGGTATGCCCAGCAATACATATGCAATGTGGTCTAATTATTTTGAAAGATGGGGCCCTTGTACAATCCTCTAATTTCTGACATGTACATCCACGTTTATAGTGTTTTCTGTAGCATGAGGTATGAAGCACTGGTGCTACGCAGCTAACTCCAGGTGGCCCATGGCAAGGTTCAGCATCATGGCTGTCACTAAGCCCAGGCACCCAAGGCATGCTGCTCCTGTTTATAGTTGGAGACCTGGGAGCTGTGTGCCATGACTATCATATACATTTTTTAAAGTGCCAATGGCAATGAAGCCAATGCCTTTTAAACCTTTTTTTTTCCCGTTTTGGATAGAGTGAACTTGACTGAACACTGGCTCTTTAGATGGATGGCAAAGACAGTAGCTTTTAAAAGTACTTGTGGTACTGTGGACACAGAAAAGTTTATGATGATAGGTCTTGACTGTGCCAAGAGTTTAAAAACACTGCACTTTACACTACATGTTAGAAGACCTCCCTCTTACTGCCTAAGAAGCACTATTAGTGAACTTAGGGGTTGTCTCTGTCCATATTTGCTTTTTGAGAAGGAGAAAGTAGAAAACCATGGAACTGGAGAAGAGGCGATTAAGTGGGGACATGATCACCATGTATAAATTCATAAATGGTCCCTATAGTGAACTTGGTGCCAAACTATTCACTTTAAGGTCACTGCAAAGGACAATGGGGCACTCTTTGCGTCTGGAGGAAAAGAGGTTTAACCTTTGCATACGGAAAGGATTCTTCACAGTTGGAGCTGTGAAAATGTGAAATAGACTCCCCCAGGAGCTATTTCTAGTTAGCTCAGTTAATTGTTTAAAAAAAATCTGGATGTATTCATAAATGCACAGAATATTACTGGATATTGAGTTCTTATAGGTATATTAAGCATCAGAGATTGTTGATCCAGGGAATATCCAATTGCCTTATGGGATCAGGAAGGAATTTTTTATCCCCTGTTGGAGCAAATTGAACCATGCTTTAAAGGGGTTTTTGCCTTTCTCTGGAACAACAGTGGGTAATTGGGGGCACCGCGTTCTGTTTAGGATTTTCTTCTTTCTTTTCTTTTCTTTTTCCATATCATATCTCTATGGGTTGAAGTCGATGGACATGTATCTTTTTTCAACCTGACTATGTAACTATGTAACACTTTTCAATTCACATGATTAAGATACTAACTTAGGTGTTCTAAGATCCAGCAATATGATCAGTAGGGTTTCATGCACAAAGAGAAGACATGGTGCATGAAGCAATATTATCCTGTTTGTGGCCATTTATATACTCTTCTGTTAGTATATTCCCTACATATTTGTGCTTTAGTGTGTAGTTTATCTATGTTTGTGCCTCTTGAGTGTACATAGTGTTCACATAGCATTTCCTAGCTTTATGAATAATTTTATAGTGGAATGAAACCAGTGAACACTTATAATGCACGTCTCATGCTTTTATATGCTTTCATGCTTACCTTGCGCATGGAAAATAAATAATCACTCACAGAAATGCAGCAATGCTTACATAGAGATTGTGATTGTCTTCTTGTAAAATAAGCAAATCAGGCTGGCTTTTCCTGGGCTGACGTATTCTTTACACCTCTTAAAGGCTGCATTGTACAATAAGTCAGAAGAATAGTGAAATGCTTTTAAAAACAACAGGACTGTATTCAGTAAAATGTGGATCAGAGTATAGCAGGCAGGCATGCAAGAAATGTTAGGGCATGTCTAATCCGACTTAGCAAATAATGCTAATGGAATTAAAAGCAAGCCTAACCAGCATGTTCTTGTACAGAAATGGTCTCCTCACAGGTGCTGGCTTTTAGCGCTACTGCAAACTCACAAATATATATCGGTATTCTGAATAGGAATATATTATTGTTGGCAGACCTAACACATATTTGCATGCACAGTAATGTCCCTTTGTTAAGATCTATTCATACATTAAATATTGACTCTTGAATGTATCCAAAGTGGGGCACAATATTTTTTCTTTATGAAAAACGACAGAAACAAAATAAATTAACTATTGTCTTATGGGTGCTGGTAAGATAGGGGATAGGTTCACACAATAAAATGCTTCCAGATAAAACTTCTTTTTTTTCATTTCCTTTTGGCATTTTACCATCAGGAGATGTTCCTTAGCAAGGTCCTTTTAACTACTTAACTTACTATGCTTTCATTATTTTTACAATAGTTTTCCTGTCCACTGCCCTGTTCCACTGTAAACTTATTTGCTTGTACTGCTGTTACACTCCTCAAAGATTTGGAAGTTAGGCATGTAAATGCCATACTTTCATAATGTCTTTGTATTTCATCATGATCTGTATCATGGACATTTTTTAACAGATTATTTAACAGATTTCTGTCTCTTATGTCATGGATTTTAGCCATTTCCGTAGCTGTTAATTAAAGTTTTTGTTTCTTGATGCAGTATAATTCTCCACCATTTTCCATACTGAGACAACTACTCCGTTCCAAATCAGTTTGTTCACTCTGTACCAAGAGTCAGGAGATTATTTTCTACAGTTATGCTGAGACTGAAGTTAGCCAAGCTAATAAAAGGGAAACCCTCTTCATATACTAATATTAGATCTGAGCGATAAGCACATCTAAGGGACAGAACATGTACAGGGTTATTCACAAAAGGGTGAAGAGTTTGGAGGAGGCAGGAGAATCTAGGCCAAAATAACTGATTTGGAAAAATTCTCCAATTCAGATCACTTTCCAGTTCAGCTATGTTGGCCTAGATTGTTCACTTCTCCTGCCTCCTCCAAACTCTTCACCCTTTTGTGAATAACCCTGCTAGAGTCAATGGTATGTTACTCTGGTCATTCACATGGCAATTTAATTGTGTGACTGAACTTTCAATTCCATTTTTCTGAAAATTGCTAAGCAAAGGCATGAAATAATGATTTCTTTCCACTGCACAGAGATGGGATCAAAATTGGTCATATTGAGCCCAAAGGAAACATTTCTAAGATCTGTTTTTTTACAAGGTTGCTGCAGCTTTTATCCATTTTTTAAAATTTGGTCTTTCAAGTTGCTATATAGCTGTTTCAACTACACAGCCATCTGAATTCTGGTGGTCAATCTAGTGTAAGGGTGTAGTAAACTGCTTAGTTTCTAGCAATTGCTTTTGAGTGTATTTGCGATTTTTGGTGAATGGAAATTGGTTGCAGCCAGCTCTACAGTAGTAAAATAGTAAAATAGTAAATAAGAGGTAAATAAATAACTGCAGGATCAGAAAATCGTGACACACTATTGAGATCAAAGCTGCCTCCTAGTATGGGACACAGATAATCTAAGATTGTTTGTAGAGACAAAAATTCAGCATTATAGCTGTTTAAGAAATGCTTTTCATTTTTACTTAAGGGAGAACTATGAGGTGATGTGAGTGATTTCCACTCATTCTCATAGTTAGAGCTGAACTGTGACAAAGAAGTTGAGAAGTGAGCAGAAACATGCAGACGGTCCGCTCACTTCCCGATCGTCTCCCTGCAGTGAGCGGTGACTAACAGTCACCGGTCGCCGCAGGGATTCCCCCCCTCTCCGATCCTTCAGCGCTGAGTTAAGGAATGAATGGGGGAGGAGGCAGCTGTCACTCACGCAGCTTGGTGGATCCAGACAGTGTTGTTACCGATCTGTCCCAGCTGCGGTGCTCTCAGTATATGGCGGGCAATAGCCCGCCATATGCTGAGTTTTGGCTCACGGGAGTAGGTTAGTATATGTCCTCCTGTGACCCTAAAGAGAACTATGGGTAAAAACACTTACCCCATAGTTCTCTTTTAAGTTACAATCCAAAATCAGCATGAAGAATCATTGTATATATACACTGACCACATAAAGTAACCTCAATGCAATTACACTATCCCAATTAAAGAAAAAAGCTAGGTTCCGCTGTTGAGCTTGGAGATATGTAATTAATATGGTTGTGTAGTATGGCTGTACAAGTTAACAAATTCTGTGTGAGACCACAGAGGCAGCACCTCCAGCACTCTAGATGTTCAGGGTGCATTAGGTATGCATGGGAGTGGCCATACACAAAAAGGGGGACATCTTCTCTTGTTTGATATGGTTGTTATACTGCTTGGGCCAACCTTAATACCCCTGCTTTTTGCAGTGCATGTATAGTAGACCCTTTCTACAGACACCTTAATCACTTACTAGTTACCCTCAACATAGCAAATTTATAGCAATGATTAGAATGACCATGTTGATTTCAAATATCTGGATCTGTAGGGTCAACAGTTTACATACTCAGATAAGATTTTAGGTGTATTCTGAAGCATTTGGGCTCCTTGTTCCAAATCCACCATTATCATTTTGGAAAAGTCCTGGTGAACATTGCTGTTAGTAAGGAAATTCTCTGCAGCTTTGGGATTGCGCTGTAATGAAATTGTATTTTTGCTTTATTATCTGACTGGGTTAATTCGAGAATGCTCTATCTATTCGTTAAAATTCCCTGCAAGCCATGTCACTAAAAGTGTAGTGATCTCTAGGAATATTGAACGTACTCTTTTAAAATGGTTAATTATCATCTTTTAATAAGTCGTTTAGCGTGATGTAATTCTTCCTAGTAAAGAACATTTAGGTTCTCATAGGAAATCTTAAACCTCAATTAACCATAACATTAATTTAAAAAAACCCTTTTGAATAAGAGCATTTGGCCTCTTGTCTCATGATTAGACTTAGACAGTTATGTTAATGTCAAGCAAAATACGCCGTTAAATGACCTTAAGTTGGCATGTGTTCAAAATCCCAGTATTTCGTTGATGAGTCAATGTGGAGAATTTAGTTCACCACTCCAAACGGGACTTTTTATATCTCCGGCTCTCTTATTTGAACACTGCAAATTAAATTTAGAGCTATTGCAAGCAGTGGCTTATCTGATTGTCTGTTGGCATGATACTTCCTTGATTTTTTCCTCCTACTGTGTCCCACTGGAAGATAAAACTAAATATCAGTGAACAGGCAGGATTCCTAATAGCTGTTTCTTCACTTGGTTAATTCTTATAATTAGTAAGTCTGTGCGGCCTAATAATTAGATGATGTAGTATACAACTAATAAAAGAATGACACACCTCAAGTATTTTGTGCTTTTAATTATTGACTGCACGCTGGCATTTTTATTTGCAACAAAAGGGAATGTAATCACGGATTGAAAATATGTTCCTTTATTATCTTGCAGCACCCCTACCCTTCAGAAGAACAGAAAAAACAGTTGGCACAAGACACAGGTCTCACCATACTTCAAGTGAACAATTGGTGAGTAATTTGACTCAGTGTTTATGTACAATCAGTGCTCCAGCCTCTGGCAACCTGCAGCTAATCATTTGTGCTACTCTGGCACGCCCTGTAATTGCCTACTTTCCCTCGTAGTTTACTGATGCAAAAGTAATACCACCTAGAGAATGTTTCCAGTGATGTGAATTTTAATACTTCTGCACCAATATGACTGCATTCTACTGTGGTTTATAGGACAACTCTAGGCAAAACAAAAAAAGTCTCATCTTAAGCATGCAAAATAGAAATCTATTTACCTGTGTCACCTTACTGTTTTGGATGCTTTGGAAGGAAAATCTTCTGTTAAATCCTGGGCTTAAATGCAAACTATTTAAAAAAAAAAAAAAAGCATGGGAGGCTGGGCATTGCCATAGGAGACTTGTACAAATGCAAAAACATTTTTTTTAAATATTGTGCAACAGGCAGAGGGTCTTTTCATGCAGCTTCAAGGGCAACACTGAAAATACACAAATCCATCCAGTAAATAACATGCTTGAGGGATACCTTAAAGCTGTACATGGTATTATGTAAATTGGCTAGTAGTTGTCTATCCCTGTTTTTGCTAATGCAATACTTCCCTGCCGCTGGCCAATTTCTATCTATCCCCCATTAAAAATTAGGAGAATACAGAAGATACAGTAGTGTACAAGTGTCCAGCAGTGGGACAGTTTAAATCAGGCATAATAGGCCTAACTTGTGCATGCCTTTTTTTTTTTCATTTTTAGAATAGGGGGATGTGGTGAATAAAAATAATATTTGCAAGATGGTTTAGGTGCATACTATTCTTGCACTTTTTTTTTTCTTTTAAACAATGGAGTAGCGAACAAAGAGCAGCTCCAAGAACAGATGATCAGTAACAAGTTAATGCTCTGAGCACCCCAAACTTAAAATAGGCCCTAATAGCATACAATAAAAAGAAAAAATCCCAAAACGAGTAAAAACCCTATACTGTAGTAGCAAAAAAAAGAAACAAAAATACACTTTTTAAGGGATGCCCTGCAGACAAAAATAAAAAGCAGTTTCACCTAAAATATAGAAAAAAGTATTTTTTTATTCAAAAAAGTGGGTTGGGTGCCCAAGTAGCTCACAGATTTAAAGTACAGCTCCCTAACTGAACCTAATGTCCTATACTTTCCATATAACAGCTTTCAATTCAATGACATTATTGCTGCTCTGTATTCCTTCCTTTTATAGTGAACCCCATTATTGGTCCTTCTAAACCTGCTGGCCATAGTTCAAACGTGATGCAGTGTAAAATGGTTTAGAACATTTTGGGCAAATCTGCACATAAATCCACCCAAAACGTGAATCTCAAACATGCAGGATTTGCCTCAAACATATGTTAATGGCAAACCCAAACCTTATCCCTACCTTTAATGTAGTTCTGCGGTTCTACTAGTGGTAAAGTAGGTTCCATGTGTATTTAGACTCTTTTCCTCACTTTTGAGAAGCTAGTTTGTACACTGTAATGCCATTTTGTTGTTATTTCTTTTGCAAACAGCACATACACGTAGCTTTATTTTACATGACATTTTTTGTGATTTTTCTTCGCAATGTGGTTTAAAGTGACACACCCGATTTTTGTCTGGCAAAGCAGTGATACAGTTAAAGAGGAACTCCAGGAATTGTAAAAATTAAACCTTGCAGTGGGGCTATCCCTGCACTGCAAGGGGTTTGTGCTGGTTCTGGGCTAAGGGCTAAAAAAAGAAGATATACTCACCTGATTCTCACTCCCATCTGGGTGCTAGTCCGCAGCCTCTTCTCCACCAGCCTCCAGCAGTCTAAGGTCTCATGATGTCATCATGTCTAATGCAAGGGCATTCTTTCAACTAGAGCTCATTATATTCAGCAAATAACAGAAATAGAATATTTGGAAAAGGTATACTACTGCTGTGTATAAAACAAATTCTCCAGCACACAGGTCTGCTGGCTGGTAAAGGGAGGTTTTTTTAATCTGTTTCCAAATTACATCTCCGTTGCAAACTTATCCAGAAGCCACAAACAGATTCTGAAAGGATTTATTGTAAGAACAGAGTCTACAATTGGAATACCATGTAAATTGTACAAATTATTTGGTACATTTACAAAGCCTTTTTTTTTGGTATAACATTATAATGAATGATACTGTTCTCTTAACTTTTTCTCCCTTCGGTGTCACTCTGACATTTCCATGCCATATTTTCCTATCTGTGTTTGAAAAGCATGTGAGCAATGACAAGCATAAAGCAGGATTTTAGCAATAAGTAACAGGATAAGTAAACCACTCTCTACATTACACACTCGATTCTCCGCATGTCATGTGGATTTCCAACTTGTCATGTGGGTATCAGAAGGATGGCTAATATGCCATAATGTTTACTTAAGATCACTGTCTGTCCAGCAATCTTTAGTTACTTGTGTTATCATAACCTGGAACGGATATATTTGGTGTTTGATGTTGGTGGAACATACATGTAACTGTAAAACTAGAGTACAGCATTCTACTGGATGTCTGAACTTCATTACAGGAAGTGTCAGTCTAATACTGTGTAATCTTCAATGTAACACCTTAGTGATAACCAGCTACTTATGTTATAGTTGCCATTATAGGATTAATATCCAAAGTGCATTATCTGCGAGCAGCAGACAGAACATAACCATAGCCCATAAAGGTTATCAATCTCTGTGACCTGAATTGCCTTGGGAGATCAATTTTCTGCTGCCCTAATAAACGGCTGGTTGTCAAATACAGAATTCTCTATGAATGCAAATATGTTTTTACAAGAACTTTAATTTTCCTGACATTTCTTAGCTGACTTTATGCTTTAAAATACAACATTTTTTTAAATTTAAACCCCACAAAACAAGGGAAAAAAAACAAAGGATGTTATTAAATATTTTATGATTTGATATTTTATACATCTTTCCTTTGTCCTGCGAACATACATTGTGCAAATTGTTTATTTGCTTTACCATCCCTCTTAAAAACAATAATGCCCTTAGTTCTTTCAAAATTAGTGAGGTTGTTTTTTAGGTCCATTAGTGTGACTATCGGGACTAAGCTACACACTGCCTAAGAACTGAAATCAGGCTTTCACTGGGACTATACAATAAGTGGGGGGGGTTAAGGTAGGTATAACCAGTTTGGTGGTATTCACTAGTAATGCCATTTCTGTTAGACTCCAGCATTAGACCCCAAAACCTATTTTGATGTTTGTTAAAGTGACACCATGACTACCTCTCAGGGCAAAGTGACAGGACCCCAGATATCCCACTCCCATAGCAAGGTATCTTACCAATCTATGCTGCCTCGCTGCCTACTTACTGCTGAAGTTCACCGTGGGCTATCTCTATGGTGTCATTACCCAACACACATTACAGTGTTCAGACCTGGTGATTGACAGTTCAGGCCTGAGGACAGTCACCTGACAGAGATCACATAATCTCCTATATCTAGAAAACTTGCTCTATTAGAGCTATGGAGCAAGGTAGTGGTGAGATACCAAAGTAGCATAGCAGTATACCTTATTGGGGGGTGTCAGAAGACAGAGTTACTGAATGGGCAAAGGGACAGTGTCTTTTTAATGAAAAACTTATTAGCTTTAGAAGCTTGGACCCAAGTGTCAAATTGCCATTTTATAGATTGTTTTCCCCTGGTGTTGGCAGACATCAAGGTCTACCATGTAGGTAAAGCTCAATCCAATTTTTATGTACTTACAGCTATTAGAGAAATGTGGTGATGTTTATTTCATGTGTGTTTGTCTTTAGAATGTGTCTGACATTCTGAGATTTTAATAGTTTTCCAAATAAATACCTTGGACAATGTAATTTGCTCTAGGGAACAGTAAACAAATGACTTTGTGATGTATCTCACTTTTCATTTATGCAGTCAAGGATTTTCCTAAATTTTTACTTTTTAGTCAAAGGCTCTGCCTAACTTGTTAACACACATGTACATTTCTGTATTATTAATGACAAGCTACTGTAAATCACTGTTGCAGAGATTAAATGAAATGCTGAAGGGCAGCCTGGGTGCAGATCAGTCATAAATTATTGGCAGCAACACAGCATGTGGGAATACATGAAATGTGTATAAAAACATAAACTCATGTCTAGCAGGATGGTATTTAATTGTGACTTGGAATTTTGCATTTCTTTATATGATCTTTTTTAATCAAAAAGTCATTCCCAAATGAAGTATTTCTCAATTACATATGTTTCTGGTCTTTGGATTGATGATATACATCTATGACAAAGCTATAATGCGTTTCATCATTTATAACAATTTACCTTTTAATATACAGAAGAACTGTTAGGGGTGATTTACTAACAAGAAGTCAAGTGAACCTATTGTCATTAAAAATATCAATCACGTCTGAAGACTTTCTGTTTTGTCTTTGGTTTTTTGCCGCACATTATTTGCTGTGTGAAGTGAAAAGAGGTTCACTTCACTTCAGTTTGGCAAATCAACCTTTTGATGTGTCATTTTCCTGTAGTAACAAAATAAGTATCAACTTTTAGGTTCATTAAAGGACAAGTGCCCCTTAAAGGAGAACTATGAGGTGAATGAAAATAACTCATCCTCATAGTTCGAGCCGACGTGTGACAATGAAACCGTCACATGTCGGCCTAATAGATCGGGAAGTGAGCGAACACATACCATCGCTCACTCACTTATCGATCATCTCCCTGCAGTCACGGCTCCCTGCAAGGATTTCCCCGCTCCGATCCTTCAGTGCTGACAGGAGGAATGGACGGGGGAGGGGGCAGGTACAGCTGGCTCTGCCTCTAGATAGGCAGAGCCAGCTGTCATTCACGTAGCTGTGTGGATCTCGACAGCATTGTCGGGATCCGTCCCGGCTGTGGCGGTCTCAGTATACCGCAAGCTGTAGCTCGCAATATACTGAGCTTTGGGTCACGGGAGGAGCTTAGTATATGTCCTCCCGTGACCCTTAAGAGAACTATGGTGAAAAACATTTACCCCATAGTTCTCTTTTAATGATAAATATGAGAACTGTTATGTTGTCTCATACTTTGTGTATTCATTTGCAGTACCCATAAGACAGAATATCTGAGATGGTAGAATTATTGCAGTTTTTTCAGAGGTCTCAGGTGACAGCCCACAAAATGAATGTTATATTTGCAAACTTGTTGGATTTGCTTGGATATATTTAAAGACCTAAGGTGTGTGTATTTAAATACATGACAACCAATATCTTTGCTAAATTGACCAAGATGGAGAAGTGTCATAAATACCTGTCTGTGATACCTAAAGCAACAAGTGAAGGTATGTTTTTCATTCTCTAAGCTACATTAGAAATATGAAAATCGGGTTGCTGTAACATGGCCAGTTAATTGTTCTTACACTTTCTATCCCTCACATTAACTCCTTTTTTATTAAATTAGCATTCTTCAAGATCCAGTATAAATATTCTAAGAAACATTTTTGGTTTTTACATTAAACTTTGGGTCCATGTATTTACAAAGATATTTCACATGAACCCTAGGGGCAGTTAAGAGTATTACTGCACAGAGGATAAAGGTTTTTATGTAGAGACAGATCTTCTGGTAGTTTCCTTTATCTTTTGGAGACTCTGTTGCTGAGATAATGCTGATCTTGAGTTTCTGAGTCTGCATACCTCCTGTGATCATTAGCACCTCTCAACGTTGCTGGAGCACACAAAGGGGTCTGGAAATACCCAAAACTCTCAACTGAACAGAAAAAGTTTGGGAATTATGGCAGAGATACCTCACTCTTGGAGTATCCAAGACATTTAAGATGTTAATGTATATGTGAATGCACAACTCCAAACTCACAGAGTAACCAGTATATATTATTTAGTTAACATATTAGCATTTACTTTTGCCAAAAATCATTAGCTTCTACCTGTTTTTGATCTTTTGTTACAAGGTCATGTGACACATAGCTTTCTTTCATGTCATCTTCCTGGTGGAGGGGGGGCAGACCAGCTTCTGTAGAGGGTGGGCAGTTGATAATGAGAAGGGGAAGTACATGCTTGCACAGTTAGGACAGGCTCACAATTGTGGTAGATGTTTGTGTGTTCACTAGAACTACACACTATGCTAACAGGAATGCTCACAATGTTTCTGGATGTGCTTGCATCCACACTATGCCACCCTGTTTGTATAGTTATTAGATGCTCAGAGTTTTATACACTTATGAAACCCAGATTACATTACCAATCTGTTTGTTCTCAGCAAACTCTTCAGATCTGCTAGCCAGGATGACAGCGGGGTGGTTGCTGGGAGCTGCTGTCAATTGCCAAGGCAGGGGGGTGTGGGGACGTGGCTGATAAAGAAACCATTGGAGATACAGGTATGCTGTGCTCCTTGAAGCAAGCCCGGTCATGCAGAGTGAACACACAAGGACAGATCTGCTTATGTGCTTGGCATGGTCATGGCGTAGTTCACAACAAGGAAGAAGGGGGGATGGCAGGATCACCAGGTATTTCTAATGAAAAGAGACAATGAAAAGATAACATACTATAATGATAAAAAAACACATGGAAAACACACACACACACACATATAGATCATGGATCAAATTTCCAAAGCAACCAGTCAAATCCGTTGCTTAATTTTGTACCTTACTTCTTAATCAGTTCCAGTTGCTTGTATTCAAATAGTTTAGGTTTTAGTGCAACACAATGCATTGAGCGGAATTTACTCAGACTTTAGCAGACAGAATCGGAAACAGCTGAATGGGGCAACCAATCAGCTTCTATCTTTCATTATCAAAGCTTAACTGAACAAGCTGAAGATAGAATCTGATTGGTTGCCATGCATAGCTTCTGCCGATTTTGTCTTCTACAATTTTAGTAAATTCCTCCATTGTCTTGTATTTTGGTACTTTTGAAGTGAACACATTACCAGACTAAGCCTTTTGTCCTGATACCCATCTGTATGAATAATATAGGAACAGCTCCAGATTCAGCTGGACATTAGGAAACAAAAGATCAGAATGTTTCAAGTATAAAATAAATAATACATTCAATTTTCATTCAAACACAGTGAATCTTAAGGCCCACCCCTCATTTACTGAGTCAGGGAGGTTTTTCATCTTTGATATATATTTTTAATAGTTCACTTCCCAGTTAAGTGCCTCTAAAAATGAAATCACTCTGCGTGTCATTTACATGCAAGAGAAGCGCTAGATTTAGACATGAATCTTCCTATGGGAGTCTATTGTCCTCACTATAAGTATAAGAAGATTGTTCATTTGACTAACCGGAATGAACCTTTTCCCTTTTTTTCTGCAAAGCATTCTTAACCAGCTATTATTCATAATGAACTGTGTAACTGTTTTAATTATAGTATTACACTGAGTGCATTTTAAAGGTACCCAAATTGCACCAATCAGTGCTGATCACTATATAAAATGCTATATAGTTACTCCTAAGAAAGAACATATTAATTGTAATCAGTCAAAAATGTTTAGCTTGCATATTGTACCAGACAGACTTGGAGAGTTGCCAGTTAGCTGTATTATTAGAAACAATTAAAAAAAATATAATCCCAGGCCTAGGAACTATTTAACTGACAACAAACCTACTATTGTCACTTAGGAAATTATTCTTTTTACACATTTTATTTTACCCAGTGACCAAGTGTGTCTCAATTTATAAAAGAAAGATAAGTATAATATTAAATATGAATATACTTCTGAATCCCATGCATATGTCTTAGCTTAAATGGTAACAGGACATAAAGCATGCACACATACATATACAGTGTGTATATATATATATATAT
>NW_017306977.1:652356-726297 GCF_000935625.1 Nanorana parkeri | reverse complement strand
GGGAATCATTTATTGAAAGGATAATATCTGTGTAAAGATGGCCACAAACATTATAATATGACACTATAATGGTTTTACAATTTTCTTTAGTTTTTTTTAGAAGTTATGGCCCAAGTTCATGAAGCTGCAGTATAATTTAGGGCATCTTAATGTGCACAATAATGAAGCCATCACTCAGCTCTCTCTGCCTATCACGAAGCATTCTGTATTAGGTGGACAGCATTGCAATTGTAAAGAACCTGATTGGCTTACAGTGTTACCCACTGCTAGTCCCAGAGTCGTGTGCAGGCATTACAGAACACTGTCATATTCACATACCTTTGCCTGCTGGATGTTTTTTAATCCATGGCTGGGGGGAAATGGTGACTTTTTTTCTTTACATAGGTTAAGCTTTAACCCTTTCACTGTCTGAGTCATTTTTAAAGCATTTTGCACACATGTAAAAGTGTACATTTTAGGTCTAAAGGTTACTTAAACCCCCAGAACATATATTATTTGAAGACAGAGACCATGTAGAATACAAATTGCAGTTGCAATTTCTTCTGTCACACAATATTTGCTCCACTATTTCTCAGATCTACATTTTCAATAATAAATACACTCAGACTAATTTTAGTGCACACAAAAACAACATGTTACCCATTTTATTTAGTAATATCTAGTAAAGAGGAGGGTTGTTTTTAATGTACATTTATCAAATATGTCAAAAATTAAAATTGTACATGACTGTAAAAAAATTTAAGAACTACTATAACCAAAATTGTCCTTAGGTGATGTCTTAATAGCCTTTACAGGTCATCAGCCTTGAGTTAACAGTAAATGATGGCCCTAGAATTATTGCGCTCACTCCAACAATCATTGCAACACCTATTATGTGTGGTACAGTAGTTTTCGCATGTGTGCGGGGGGGGGGTTACACTTTTTTTTATTCATTTTTTTTTAATCTTATCTGCTATCACAAGCCCCCTATCTAATAGCAAATTGCAGGTGACAGGTTCTCTTTAAAGGGACATGAGGGGTGTGTTAGTCCCCTAATGTCACCTCTGAACTCAATTGAAGCTCATCAATTACAGACTGTGGTCAGCTTCCACCCTGGCCAGAGCTTGATACTGATTTCCCACTGCTTTCCATCCTGACACCCACACTGAAGGTCCTGGGCACCCAGAAGGGGCAGGCAAGCCCAGGGCACATGGTGTAGAAGTGATTGAATGGCTTAACAGCCCTTCTTATTTACTTCTACTACTAATTCAATAGATCACTGTAAAAAAGGTAAACAAACTCCATTATGTGACCCTTATGACAGTGGCATAAAAAAGGTTAAAGCTAAACTCCAGGCATATATTCCATACTACCAATGATTGCAATTATGTATGTATTACTGTTTCAGTCTCTTGTAACCCTGTACAACAGCATTTGGACTGATAGAGTGAAGGGCAGTACTTGGTGTCAACCGGGTGTCCTGTGTTCACATATGCTGACATGGAACATGCTGACAGGCAGAGAGATGACCTTACCAGCCTGCTGCTACTCTGTCAATGTCTAATCACAGAATGGGGGCAGAAAGGGGACCTGGTTGTACTGCTCAACTGCAGCAGATAAAATGCAGGTCACCAGACTGGCTTTGCTGTGTAACAAGGCTTTGTAAATCTCAGGACTGGAAAGACAGAAATATAAATCCTTTGACAGGTAAAACAGCTTTTGTGTATGTATATTAATGGTGTATTCAGGTTTTTTTGCCCCGAGTTTAGCTTTAATATAGGACGCTTTATAGTTTATTTTTAGACGGAAAATGCCAATAACATATAATTTGATTCCAGCTAGCAGTTCCCTGATGCAGACTGGAGAAATGAATCAACTGATGAATTGGTTGTTAGAAGCAACACAGTCATTTTTTTTCTTACATTTTTTTAACATTTAATAAAATATTTTTTAATCAGGAAATAGGAAAAGCATTTTAAATGAAAATGTTTAAGCATGATTTAATTATTGTTCCTGACTTTTTTCTCTAAGTACTCTTTAAAATATTTTCAGCCAAATTTAGGACTCCAAAGGGATTTTTGTGTTTAGTCTAACTAGTGGCAGAAAATGGGCTTCCAATGGTTCTCCTGTCTGTGGGTCTTTCCATTAGCTGCAGAGCCAATAGCAGATGTACTTATTTTTTAGATTACATCATAGTCTTTACAAACGGGCCTCTTGCTTCATTGTTGGCAAGAGTACATGATGATGCATGATGAGCTATGCTACATCACTATGTTTGCATGCTGACCTCGGTTTTCCTACTTTATGTTGTTTAAATGCAGATTAAATTATTTTAAATTTCACTAATCAGGTTGAATTCTTTAAACTGACTAAATCAGTACATGCTCTCAGGCTTAAGCTGATGTAATAACAACTATGAATATTGAGCATTATTTTTTAACTGCCTGCAAGGAGAGCAGTCTGTTATTTCATAGTAATCTGTCAGACTCTGGCTGTAATTTTCCCTGTACATGTTAGACCTTTAAGGAAGAATGTGATTGGCTGGTATTGATAATTAGAAAACCCATTCTTCCAAATAAATACATAAATAATTAAGCTAACTGTGCAGAATTCGCTTCCTCATCGTGGCAAGCAGTATAAACTCAAAAACATGCAAGGTATCCCAGATGACTGTGACCCCCTCAGTCAAGCAATTTGAACAGGTCGCTGACATCCACAGCTCTCCGTAAGTGGCAGTAGAAATGAAAGGCTGAAAAAGAAGATTGTTCACATGGAAATAGAGGCCCTGTATATTTAAATGGAGAGCCAATGAATGGGGCAATTATGTCAAATTTACCTGCAAATCATATTAAAGATACATTTTAAAGGTCACTGTTTTTGGTATAATTTAAAACAGAAGACCTGTGAAAGATGGAAAATCCTCCTTGCTCCTGCATAGAAAGGATCTCTACTGGCAATAGTAGAAGTGCTTATTTACAGCATTAGAAAAGTTATCATCATAATTATCTGGTGGAAAATAGGAATTTGCCTTCATAAAAAATAACCGCTCTATTGTCAAAAGCATTTTAAGAAAATCTGAAAGCAAAGTTGAGACCTTCTGTTCAAGTCAGGTTTTGGTCTGTTCTTGTTAAATCTCTCCAAGTGTGTTTACACAAAGTTTGACTTTCTGGTATTTCGTTGCTTGCACAGACCTGATCCACACCTATTTCGAGTCAACAGTGGCCAAGAATGGTGCAGAGTAATTAGGCAGTGCAGAATGTAGCAGCGGCAAACTGAGAAGTGTGCCCTCAGAGACCTCTTCTCCCTTGCATCACATTACAGCCCCAGGCCATGCCTCCATAAAATAAACTGAGTTTTTTAGGCCTTAAAAAGCCAGCCTGAAATATTGAGAATGGGGCAAATGTTGCCTCCTTGTTGGATTAAACAATTTTCTCTTCTTAAAAATGAAGGAGAGCCAGAGGCATGAGGAAAAGAAGTGCATTTGACATTATAGAGGAAGTGTGTGTGTGTGTGTGTGTGTGTATGATACATTGCTTTCAGCACACTTAAAGCAGTTTTATTTAATATTTTATAATGCATGTGGGTATTTGTCTATAGCAACCAGATAGTGTTTCCACTGTGTGTTGCTTGACTATGCTGCTGCTTCTTCTTATAATCCCATACTGTGTTGCTAAAGGGGAAAGTAAAACTAAATTATGATTTGCTTACCTTATAAAATAATGAAAAGGTTTTAAAGGAAGTCATGAAAACTGAAGTTTGCTAAGATAAAGTTACTACATTGAAGGTTGCTTTCTCTTGTAAGACTACTTTAGACTGAAACAGGTGATAACATAGAGAAATGCACAGCGATTACATTAGCAAGCCGATGTACGGCTGATTTCAGCCGATATATGGCTGAAATCAGCCGTACCAGCCTGAAGTGAATAGCCGAACGGTGTTCGGCTCACTTCACTTCTGATCGGTCATTCACTCGGCTGCCCTCGGCAGCTTTGTGAATAGACCCCTAAGGGTCAATGCAGCGTCACAGGTATATATGGCATAAAGAAAAACATGCATTGTGAGCTTTTGGATTAAAGTAGAGCTCTATGGAGATGAAAAAATGAATAGTTCATGTTTAATTCCTGGTGAAAATCAAGTATCCTGTAATAATAAAAAATGTGATTTAATTTGTTTAATTCATGCGTTTGTCTTTAAAAGAAGCCCAACACTTTATTTCATATGCTCCTTAGCTTTATCTAGTGACCATAATGTTGTGCAAATTCAGATTTTTGCAAATGAACGGCTCTGCAAACGTTTTTTTAATACACCCCATAGGTACTGACCCATTTTCCTTCAGGTGGTCCAGATCGTGCCTTGCTGTCTCTAAATTTATTAAAGGTTCACATTATTTAAAGTCCCCCTTGGCTGTCTGTAAAGCAACTCAGCTTGGCCACGCTGTAGGTGCTCGGGTTTCACTGGCTTTCTTACCTATTAAAACCTTAGCCCACTGATTACAACTGTCTGAGAAGTTACATGGGCAGTAGTGTTGTTGTGCATTGTATCACCCAAACACCAACCACAAGAGAATACCCATACATGCCCACATGGTTAGCTGAAAGGGTCACTGTGACTAGTGGTAGAACATTTGGAAGTGACATCACAAACAGGAGACATTAATTGGCTTTTAGTACATTTACACAGATAGACATTGCTTAGAATTTGGAGTTGCTCTACTGCATCATGTCACCCAAACTTTGAGGTGTAGTTTAACCAGTACAGTTCTCTTTATATTAGTTAATCTTTTTTTATATAAATTTCTATTAATTGTCAATGACTATATGCTGTGATTTAGAAAAAAAAATGTGAGTTCAACTTTAATATATTTCATAAAATAATCAAGAAATATAGTTTCAGTTTAGCAAATTACCTGGTAAATGCCTTAACCGCAGTGGTCCATGCCAGTTTAACAGCGTTAAATGTAGGTAGATGTCCACAATCTGTTGCAAAAACGATTTTAGGGCAGGCCAATGTCAATCAGTGTGCAGATTCAGTTGGAGACTTTTACAAACCTGAAGCAGCGTGTTCAAATGAAACCTTTGTTTCTGTTTGATGTTTAATTGGGTTACATGTGTGCCTGAAAACAGCTTTTACTGGAGAAAGTAGTAATAATAAAGTATTGTGTTTTATGCTAAAATATGTATGAATATCACAAAGTCAAATGTGTAACCCACATACTGTAAACTTTAAAGAGTAAGTGAAGTCTCAGTTTGGTATAACTATTTATCAAATGCTTTGTAGTGGAAGAATGCACATGAAATAACTCCAGGGTTTATGTGTTTATGTAGTCTTGCATATTATAAGGTTAGTGAATCTAACATAGCAGACAATGACTGACGTTCAGCAGTCTTGGCTTGTGTACATTGGTGGATTTCAACGCAAGGGAGGAACACAGGAAAATGAGGATAGCACAGCAGCTCAACTGATAGCATTTTATCATTTTTAATCATTCACAGAGGCACACATGAGTGATCATGAAACAACATATCTTAACAGTACTGCTGTGGAAAATAGGTTGTTTCTCATTTAATCCAAATCTGCCACAAGTTAACATCTCAGTGCTCAGAAAGGGAACTCTGCTGTGTGCCTGGGCCCTTCAGATAACTTTTCAACATAATTTTGTTCCAGTTTGTCAGACACTGTCAGATTCTGTGAAAATATGTTCATTTGCCTAATTAGTGACCTGCTGCATGTCCAAATACTTTTTTATGGTGACAGGTTGCCTTTAAATGCTATTTTAGATGAAGTACACAGTGTGATGCCAGGACTGCTTCTTCTGAGAAAAAAACTACTATTTCATAAAAGAAGTGTATATATTTAAAGGAGAACTATGGCCTAACCCTCTTTGGCTATAGTTATCTTCGGGGTCACAGGAGGACATATACGGATGTCCTCCGGTGACCCAAAACTCAGTATATAGTGGGCTATTGCCCGCTATATGCTGAGAGCACAGAGCTGTGTCACAGCTGGGACGGATCCCGACAATATCGTCCAGATCCACCCCCCTGGCTAATTGACAGCTTGCTCTGCCTCTCTAGAAGCAGAGCCAGCTGGGCCCGCCTCCTCCACATCCGTTCCTCCAGTCAGCACTAGAGAAACAGAAAGGGGAGGGGGGATCCCTGCAGGGAGTGGTGACATACAGTCACTGCTCTCTGCAGAGAGCGAATCGGGAAGTCAGTGATCGGCGGTATGTGTTCACTGACTTCCAGATCAATAGAGCCGACCTGTGACAGCTTCAGTGTCACAGGTCGGCTTGAATTATTGTGTTTTTCACTCACCCCATAATTCTCCTTTAAAGTTAACCTGTTCTAGGAGAAACATGTTGACTTTCTAACGAAAACCCGTGTCTGGCTGTATGTGGCTTTTCTACTTTCCAAGACAATGACCCACAAAAAAACATGCAGATCAGATCACAAAAGTCACAACACTAATCTGCATACTTGAGAAGACAGCAATTGCAGCCTTTATGCTTCTTTAGTACAAGATTCCTATTCATAATAATGAGTTTATGTTAAAGGTAGAATCCAGTCAATCTTGTCATATGAGCATTAGATACTTTTTGTTCTTCACCTTAGTATTGATTGGGTACCCTGCTATGTAAATACTTATTGTTACCAGTGACATGCCTTTTTCAGCCGCCTATTTAAGACAATCTAAACTCCACCCATCTTGGTCTCCTTGAAGTCTGATTATGCCAACTGCTGATCACATAGGCATCACCAACTAGTAGTTGCCTGAGATATAGGTTGCACAGATTGGAAAGAGCCTGAGAAGTCACCTGGAAGCAGAGTGAAAACTCCATGCAATCTGATTTCAAGGTATCATGTGAAATGTACATAAAACTCAGATAAACTAAGTGAACTTTCTGGCTTTACCAAAATTGCACTGCACTTAAAATTGCATTGCAAGGCTCATTGAATGAATTTATGTGTTGCCTGGAGCCCTATAAATATATTTGCCTGAAGATAATAGCAAAAATGCAGTTTTCATACACTGAAAGTGCCTTGCTAAAAATTATGCAAATTGTGACATTTCTTGCATTTAAGCTGCTTCTTGTTGTTAAACATGCATCCATCTTAAATTCCAAGTTACATGTATAAGCTTAAAAAAGTCTAAAAACATAAACACATAGTTATATGTGTCTTCAGCATTCTCTTCGCATCATTTCATTTGTCAGCTAATTGATCATCTTTACCCTGGGTGTTTTATCATACTCTTACAGTGGAAAAGCCTTGACATAGTGCTCTGTTTTTCCTGCATGGTACAAATTTTTCATTACTGCCTGAGGAGGAGAGCTGGGCTTGAAGGAAAATCTACTGATTCGTATGATTGATGGTCTTGCTGTGATTTGAGTAAATTCCAATATTATGTTTCTGAAGTAGGTGGTTAGTGAAGCATGCATACAGCCTATGCTTTTTTTTACATTGTGAATAATGTTATGCAGTTTGGGGTTCTAAATTCAGCAGTACAAGGGATAGACAAAGGCTAATTCAGACTGGCAATGTATGACTTTACAAGTTGTCGTTTGTGGTTTGCTTGGTTTTCCTGACAGGCTGCAAATTTAACAAGTATTAGAAGCTGAGAAATGGAGATTGTTAATTATGGTGATCTAATATCAATAAACCACTTTGTCACAGTGATTGCACTTTAAGGAGGGGAAGGGTTCTATAGATAGAGAGTTATTTACCATGACAGGAAAATATTGCAGGCTTATTAAGACTTTTCCATGTTTTGTCTCCTCTATAACAAAAAAAATTTCCCCTTGAAAACTTCAAAACTCAAAGCAGCTTTTCAAAACTAAAGGTTATTCATTTACTCATAGTCAACTATAGTGATATAATTGAACTCATAAGGTGTGAATTTACATCAGGGTCGGGTTGCCATACTACAGAACTCTATAGTGATAGATTGTTTGATTGAAGACAATAAATAGATTCAGTGCTGGATTTATACTTCCTGTCTTCATAGACCACTTGTTCTGTGCCTCTCCTCACCCCTCCCATTCTACCACAATCGTTTCGCTAACCGTTATGCCCACTCTAAAGAAGTACATACAGGACCAATGACTAGAAGAGCTGAGCAGACTTCCACCATACTCTGCTGGCAGTCCAGGTGTACCAATCAGAGGGAGCAACCTGTGTGTACATAGTATACTACTGTAACACCAAACATGCACAAACTTTGCAAGGGCAACCACAGTGAGGATGAAGCCAGATTAGACTGGAATGGGGAACAGTAGTATGGGAACTTCTAAATTGTAAGCCCTCACGGGCAGGGCCCTCCTTACCATCTTGTCTTGAATTGTATTGTGATTGTAATGTCTTCCTTATATTGTAAAGCGCTCTGCAAACTGTTGGCGCTATATAAATCCTGTAAATAATAATAATAATAAATAATAATAATAATAACTTCCTCTGCACATTGGAATTTGTTACTGACATGTGTAGGTTGCTGTGTGCCACTATTGGCAGTCCTGCCACCATAGGCTAATGCCCTATGTAGTGCTATGTAAAAATCCAACCCTAAAGTAGAGTGTAATTTACACACATACTTACCTCCCTAATGCCAGAATGATGATTGCCTGATATAAAAAAAAGTCAAGTTCACTTTTGAATGTACCAATATTTTATATCAGATACTGTTTTGGCACAATAGAAATTAACACCAATTTCAAACAGCTTAAAAACACCATGAAATATTTGTTCCTTTACATCAATGTACCAAACTGTATTTATTAGTTCCATCTAATACACATTGTGCTGTAAATATGTAATGTTTTCAAAGGCTGTATTAATCTGGAAAATTCACCATTGCACATAATCGAGGCACTGCATGAGAATAAAGTATGATGATCATAAAGATAATTAGTTGTTTCAATGCAATAAAAGCTAAAACATTTTTATGTTATGACATTTAATTAAGGGAAAGCTGTGGTAGCAGTTTTAAAGAAATTTTAAGGCAAATGACACTTGTTTGAAAGTGCTCTGCACATTAACTAATTAACATTAGAGTGTAATTTACACAGTGTTGCTCTACTGGAAAAGTTCTTGAACAGATAGAATGTTAAAATTCTCAAAGTCTTATGAAACTTCAATTTAAAAGCTGGTATTTTTTTTATTCCAAAATGCATCACTGTGGTTTCAAACACATCTAATTAACTTTATAAACATTAGCTATGAACACACAATGTTAATCACTATATTTTATGTTTTATCTACCTTATAAAGGTAATACAATGAAAATATATTGGGTAGAATACATTTATGCTGAATGCGGCTTAATGTCATGAGGCTCAAAGACCATTATTCTTCCCCTACTTTGTGATTGTTCGAGGAAAGCAGGGCATTAAAAAAAACTCCTGCCCCTCCATAAAGAGATAAAACCTTCCAAAAGGTATAAATAAAATGCTGTGTTGGGAATTAGATTGCAGTGCTGCAAGGCAGAGGTGTTAACCACTCAGACATTATACTGAAATATACTAAAATCGGGATTCAGGATTATTTACATACAAAAGTGCATGAATTTTTTAAAACATCAGAACACTGCTGCAGAGGTATCTTGTTGCATATTAGTTGCTTATTCAAGATTTTAAAAATTCAACATAACTGTGAAGAATTATCATATTTTTGTACATATACCATATATCTACTACATATTCCCACTTTCTGTCATCACGAAGGTGTACATTAAGTGCTTGGTAGGTAAACCTAGACCTCAAGCTAAAATAGCAGACTTGGGGTTGATTTACTAAAGACAAATAGGCTGCTCATAATGCAAGGGAATTTTCACTTTGCAAGGGAAATTTGACTTAGCTTAGTGAATAACCTGCTGACTTCCATCATCCAATCTTGTGCGAGCAAAAATTCTGTTTTAAAAAAAAAATGTTCTTGTATGTGATTGGGTATTCTCTGCAAAGCGATTTTTCACCACATTGACTAAGCTAAGGGAAAATTCCCTTGCAAAGTGAAGAGTATATTCGCCTTTAGTAAATCAACCTCATGACATCTATCCAGAGAAATTAAAACCACTTTTTTTGTATTCCTTTAGCAGTGTATTCAGTAGATGTTTTTTTTTTTATTAGATGGCTTTCTTGAAATAACTGATTAGCAGTAAGTGCTGCAGCCACATTTGTAGAGGTTTCAAACTATTTATTGTTATAAACCACAACTGTTGTGCATGGCAAAAGCTTTCTGAAGGGATGAGAGAAAAGGTCAAAGGCCATTTTGGAAACAAACAGCTGGACCAGTTTATTTAAACAGATATAAGGATGGGATGCTGACCTTAGTTTGACTTCTTTGGGGAGGAGCAAGAATGCCATTTTATTACTACCCAGAAGGAAAAGTTACAGTCTCTTGCATGTGAATGCACCCTTAAGGCACACAAAGAAATGACTGTTTTGAAGAAAGAAAAAAAAGTAAATGTGTTCACAAGACTAGCAGGCAAAGTGGATCCTTTAAACTTTGAATAGCTGCCAAAATCTTTAAAAATATTATACCGTTAATAATATTTCTTATATGTTTTTTTATTTTTATGCAAATCTAAATATGCCCACTTGTGCATACATGTTCAGTAAAATGTAGTGTTTTTTCACACTCTTGGAACCTACAGCCTGTCTTTAATTTGCCATTTCTAATGAATGAGAGTTAAACAGGCAGACAGTTGCACCACATACCGATCCCTGTGGAACTGCGGCTAAGGAACAATGGCAAGTGGACCTTAGTCTGAGAAGGCCACGGGAAAGTGTTTATGCTGAGACCTCCTGCCAGGGGAAGCATTCAGAAATTTGTGTGTGTCACAAAGGGTGGGATACATGCACTCTAAACTGAAGGTCAAAGAGGCTTTTCATTACAATAGATTTGTTTATTTCTTTTTTTTATAACATTTATGCCATTTTATTTTATTTTTTAATGTTTTTGATTATGTTCTCTTCCTTGATTACCCAATTAAACTTTATTTAATACATTTTGGTAGACAATTGGCTATGGGGAGGGGGGATTTTGATTCCCATATTCCTCTGGCATCTTTGCCTTGTGAAGCTTGTTAACATTAAGCAATAAGGTACTTTATGTCTGCTCACTTCCTGTGTACCCATATTTTTCATATATTTTCACATTTATTACTTTTTTGTTGTATTTTATGATTTCAATAGTTCTTAGAGCGTTGAAAATCAGTATATATCACCAATAATAGCATATCTACTGTTTCTGCTTACTGTCATAATTACAAGTCCAGAGTTTCAGTGCACACTTGAAAAGTATGTTTGCTGAAGTGTATTACCACAATGAAGTCATGTGATTTTAAGATTGCCATTTCTACTAGAAAGGAAAAATATTACCTTTTTAAATGTTTTACAGAAAATAAAAGTGCAATATTTATACTTTTGATACAATACTGTAATTTTAGCTGGTCAGTGAGTTGACCATGTATTTTTTGACCTTTAATGATTTCTGAAGTAAATAGGATTATATGAGAAAATGCACTGTGGCATTGACCTTGCCTTGACCCCACTCTTTCAATAAGCCAAAAAAAAAAAACCCTATAAGTGTAATGCCTTGTTCTGAACTCCCCAGCAGTGTGTGGTGATAAAAATCCAGACGTTCCCTCATTTGATGGTATACTGCCACCACAGTTCATTATCTTAATAGTGGGCATTAAAATAGAATTAAACTCCAAAGGAAAAGGGAGGATTTTATTAAAAGTTGTGAAGAAGCCACAAAACAAAAGCTAGCCATGCTAGACTTATTGTATTAGACTTCACCCTTCCAGGCATTTTGCAATTACTTTCCCCCATAGAATTAGAAGTGGAGTGGCACACATATTGTTTTTCAGCAAACCTGACTAATTCCCTCATGTAGTGCTTAAATGGAAAAGTCCAAATGCGGTAAAAGCAGGGAAACATAAATCAGTTCAGGAGGTCATCAGGGGTTAGGTGGGTTTCAAAGAAAGTGTATCTACTTGTAGAACATTTGACTGAACTACAGTAGTTCTGTTGTCTGCTAAGACCTCAGTGCTAGCACCTTTGTTCCCATTTGCAACACAGTAGAAAGGAAAACATAGTGGAGTAATCTGGAGTAAAGCTGGCCATACACTACTCAAAATTCAAGCAGTGTGTGGCCCTGTCGGCCCCCCTTCTTTCGACAAAAGTCAATTGTTCAATCGAATTTCGTCGATGGAGCCAGTCTGAAAATTGTCTGCCAAACAGTGACTGCCAATCAACTGCAGTTACTGTTTGGGTAATCTGACAGTGGAATGCCTCTGCTGTCAGAATACCGTGGCCGGACAGAGGAGAGTTCCCCATCCATATTGTGTTTAGCGTGGATGGGGAAAACAAGCGTTTTTTTTTCTCGTTCAGTCTGCATGCCCAGCTTAGCTGATCAGGTTTATGCTTTCAGCATTTAAAATAATCAGACTAATAACAGAGAATTTGTGATTGGTTACAAAGAGTTGTTCCTTGTACTTTGCACATTGTGCTTTGCAATATCATATAAAGTCCTTTAAGCATTTGTGGGGTTTTTTTATATGAAAGGTCACATGTATCCAGATATATGTCAGTAACTCAATGTATTTTGTGTGTGTTTTCCAGGTTTATAAACGCTAGAAGAAGAATAGTCCAGCCTATGATAGATCAGTCTAATCGAGCAGGCAAGTCTCCCATAGTAACTGTTTTCAAGTCACGCAGGCGAAAACCATCCTCAAGCCATTCACCGGGAGGTCCAATACCTGGTAAATAATAGTAATGCCGGGAGTAAAACAAAGCAAGGCATCCGTCCTCTACTATTTGTGTAGTGGTGCAACAATTGGTTCAATTCACAATTTTTTACTACACATTTTAACTTTTTGAATGAGTTTTTCTTCTCAGCTATACTTTCTGCTACTTTGACCACTCCCTGGTGCATGGCTTGGTGTGGAAATGCTGTAAACTTTATTACCTGTAAAAAGGGTAACAGGGTCAGTATCACTTATTGGCTTCAACAAAGTTCAAAGAGGTAGATCTTTTTTATATCTTTAGCTTAAGGCATTTTACTTGAAAGCACGCTTGCTATGTGTTCAACTAAAACCTGCAATACAATGCAGGAGTCTTATTTTAAGTGTCTTTGGGAACTCTAAATCTGTAATCCTTGTTTTAACTAAATTGTGTTGTATACTCTTGATACCAAGCAAGAGATATCAAACATCATATACAACAATGGCATGCCGGTCAGGAAAGATGGTGTTGGGCTTCTTGTTAGTTACTAATTTGTCTAAAGTTCTGTCAGTTACAACTTTTCAACATGCAAAGATCCTTGTTGTATGTGAACTGCAAACGAGGAAGTCTTTAATGTAACATTTCAGTTATTCCATGTTGTTTTACTGCATGAAACAATGTCGGAAAATGGAAAAGCGCAGATGTGGCCCAAAACATCTGAACACAGCCGCTCCAATTTCAAAACCTATAGTAAATACAAGTACATGTAGCAATCTGATTGGTTGCCATGGTCAAGTATTCTTATTTATTTTATTATTTTTATGTAATTCTCATCTATGTGTTTATATCCTTTGGAGATAAGAACATAACAGTTTTTTTTAACTTTATAGTAAGTCAAGGAACACCTTACAATGCTGATGGACAGCCCATGGGAGGTTTTGTAATGGACGGCCAGCAACACATGGGAATTAGAGCACCAGGTAAGATTAAGTGCTTCCCTTACTTATTTATTTAGTATTATTGCATATTTGTGCATGTGTTAACCAAAGAGTTAAATGTTTAATTTGAGCCTTGATGTCTTGGACTATGTCTTTATCTGTCTGCCAATCATTATATGGCTGTCAATCTGGGTGCTTTACCTCTACCCTGATTTCTTTGCAAATGGTGTGTGACGTAGGGTCTTTGGGTGCTTTCTGTTCACTTTTCTGATCTGCTGGCCTTTTCTTGGATTTTTATCTCCCTTATAGGACCTATGAGTGGAATGGGCATGAATATGGGCATGGAGGGGCAATGGCACTACATGTAACCATCATCTAGTTAACCAATGGCAAAGCAAGGGGGAAGTAAGTACAACGGGGGATGCCGTTTCTACTTTGTCTAGGATTTTATCTTATTTTGATGTGTTTTCTCTCTTAATGTGTATTCTCCCTGCCCATAGCTCCATGCTTGTTCATTCCTTTTCCATGAAAATTCAGGCATTCTGTATTTTCCTTCTGATTTTTTTTATGTTTGTCTGTTTCAAAGACCACTTTGCACATTGTACATTAACAGATTTATTTGCAAAATGTAAGCAGTCTGCAGCAGTGCAAGGAGAGGAAAGAGCATGTCCCTATAGTGTCATAAATCTGCCTAACCACAGTTGATGCATGAGTTACACTTCTTCACTAACTTCCAAGACACCAAATTGCAAACATGGACTTTTATAACCAAAGTAAGTGCAGACTTAGGCAAAAAAAAATGCACAGCTTCATAGAGGATTCCATCCGAGAAAAACTTTGAAATTCCACTTTGCTTCTCTTTGTCTGTCCTTTATAATAGGATTACGTGTGGCAAAAGGAAAGTAAAAGAATACAAAATAGAGGTGTGCACAGCAGGTTGTGCAGCTTTGCCTGGGCTAATTGACTATATCCAAATTAAGTATGCCATCACTTGCAGTGTGACAAATGGATTTGACTCATTCAGTATACAAAAATAGAGATCATTAATGCAATCTTCAGCGGCAGCCCCAGTGAAGTCTAGAGAGAACGAGGGAGAGATTGAAAATAGTGGGCTACAATCTTGCTTTGTATTATTTAGCAACGAAAATATTATTCTTCCCTAAAGGAATGCAGAGCTGTGCAGTCGCAATCTGATTTTCTGTTATTGTTCTGCCATCAAAAAAAGGCTGCTGCAGTTTGTTGTTTTTCTCCCTCTTGCTCTTAATCTATTCCTAATTGCAAGGCCAATGTTGTGTGTACCCTGAATTTGAATCAAACATCAAGCTCTGGGAAGCCATCAGCCTCTGTCTCACACATCATGAACATTCCCAGCTTAGTTAATCTAAATATTGTTTCTTAATTTCTGGGTCAATTAAATTTAAATGATGTATGCTATGCTTCATAACCAATTAAATTAATAGGATATTATGAAAAATATCATTACTTTTGATTAAAGACCAATGGATATGGTATATTTTATAAGCAATTTTCGTTAGTAAGTGGAGAAAAAAAAGAGGAAAACGTTCCTTTAGGCTAGATTAAGCAGCCTTTCATTGCTGGAGCCCTGAGACCTGAATCCAAGGTGTTCATGCTGCAACATTACTTAGAACTAAAGCCAATTGAACCTACTTAGGAATAGCGTTATGCCGTTCACCCTTGATGATTATGGAGCTTATAGCTCTCTGAGACAATACACCTGTCAGTTTTCATCAACTAGAGCAAACCATGCAGAAGACAGAGGCCCACAGAAAGCAGGGGGGCTATTGTTTTACGTTCCGTTTCCTCATTGTTCTCAAATTTAGTGAAAGCTTGACTGAGTTTGTAGTCTGATTTATTTTAAATGTTCATGATCACAAGGAAGGAATTAATTGCTAACAGTTATTGATTTCTTGCATGTATAAAGGGAACAGAAATGCTTCCATTTATCATCCCTACATAATGCATTTCATTTTTGTAAACTATTAAGTGCATTTTTTTATTTAATAGTTTTAAGGTGTGCAAAGAGGGCTCTTAAGCCATGCAATCTGTGCTGTAAAAACACAGGACAATTTTTCTCAAAGGTTTTAAATGAAGGACTGTTTTGAATTTAGACACTAAAGAACTCTCTCACTTGCCCCAAAGTGACCAGTCCGCTTCTAAGGCAGGTTATACAAAAAAAATAATTAAAACAATCAGGCTGCATTGGGGGTTTACCAATTTACCAATTCAAATTGTAAGCTTGCACAAGCAGGGCCTTCCTAACCATCTTGTCTTGCATGGTATTGTAAATGTAATGTCTCTCCTGATTTTACACTGTTGGCACTATACAAATAATTTATAATAATAATTATTTTACATATATAAGTACCTCTTTCTTTAATAAAAAATATCCTCCAATGACCTAAAACCTAGGTAGCCTCTATCACATGGTCTTTGATTGCTTGGAGAATTGTGGATGTTTCATTTCCTTAGGGACTGTAGAAAGTCTATTATTTTCTACCAGACAGGGCCTGCTAGTAGACTTGCAGTGATATAAAAGGATTAGCAAGGCACATAGAGAAAGCAGAGTATTAAGTGAATTTCGACAACACCTTATATATTTAATTACAAACTATACAAAAACCAATATTTATTTTAACATTAAAGCCTAACTTCTGCTGCATTTTTAGTTTTGGACTGAGTGGGGAAGAGTTAAACCCTTCACCCCCATTTGAGAACTTTGCCATAACTTCCTTTTCCTGTGTCATCCATACAAAAACTGAGATGCAGTTGTCACCTGGACAGGAAGACAGAGACAACTCTAACAACATTATTCAAACTTCTAATCTGCTAAAAGTCTATTTTTGTTTTAGCCTATGTCACCATTGGAGAGATATCCTTTCACCTGCAGTTCTGTGTGCCCCTAAAAACAATAAAAGACTGTAGTGGATAGGGCCATTATCCTACAAAGAGTTTTTCTGATTTGCTAGCGAATTCCTGAGACCACTGAGTTGTTCCCCTTTTGCCATAGAACATAAAACAAACCTTTTATCATCAGAGTAACCATGTTGTAGGGCTATATGAAGAGCACATAGAGGAGAATTTATCAAAACTGGGCCAGACAAAATCTGGAGCAATTGCCCAGGGCAACCAATCAGCTTCTCTCTTCAGTTTGTTTAGTATGGATTTGAAAATGGAAGAGAGAAGCTGATTGGTTGTCATGCACAGCTGCTCCAGATTTTGTCTGCTCCAGTTATGATAAATTCCCCTTAAAGTGTTTTGGTCAGGTGGTGATTTAAAAAAAGATGAGCTGATTTCTGACTGTTTGTTCTCAGGGAGAGATCTGTCCATTTATCACCACCCAAACTTTCATTCCTGGGTTGTCATTATTTTAGTGAACATTTGAATCTGATTGTTTTTGGGGGGCATTAAAACAATTTACTAAAGATATTTTGGTTTGAGCCTGATCGTTAACAGATTTCCCAATACATTTTATTATTGTGAAGATTTGTCCCACGTAGCTGTAAGAATAGTCTGTACCCCCAAACCTTTTTTTCTTCAATCCACTGTTTTAGAGAAGATGTTTTGTTTATGTGAAATTTGATCAAGTATTGGATGTATTCTGAAGCTACTGAGATTAAATCAGTACAGGTGCTAGGAAATTATTTGTAAGCTATAGTACTGCACTTATGAAGTTCACATTAGAAAAGCACTTTTGTCCCAGTTGAAGTTTTTCTTTAAATATTGAAAGTAATTCTTACATATCATTTTTTAAAATTTTGTATGAATTCTTATTTAGTTTATTACGGATACAAATAAACACACTGCCAGTTAATGCTGTATGCTCATTTCTCTTTTTCTTAGGACTGCAAGGTATGCCAGGGAATTACATATCTCCGAGTGGGCCAATGGGTATGAGTATGGGACAGCCAGGTTATCCTCCACCGCAGATGCCCTTGCATCACACTCAGCTGCGCCATGGGCCGTCTATGCATACCTACATTCCTGGACACCATCACCACCCAGCAATGATGATGCATGGGGGACCCTCTCACCCTGCAATGCCTATGTCAGCCTCTAGTCCCTCAGTACTAAATACAGGAGACCCCACCATGAGCGGGCATGTCATGGACATCCATGCCCAGTAATTTAAGGGAATAATGTCTGAAATACCGAAATGGAAAGTTTTATGTGTTGTCCTTTTGCCACAACAGCAGAGTTCCAATCCTGGCGTCCACATAGAAACAAGAACATACTTTGATATAGGGAACGCTGACATAAAAAAAAAATGCAGATGCTGAAAATCAACTTTTTGGGGACACGATAAATACATATATAAGACATTAAGAGAACAAAGAGTGAAATATTGTAAATGATATTATACTGTTAACCATATTATGTTGTTTCTTATAGATTTTTTTAAAAAAAATGTGAAATTTTTCCACACTATGTGTGTTGTTTCCATAGCTCTTCACTTCCTCCAGAAGCCTCCTTACTTAAAGCCTTACAGTTATCCTGCAGACGACTGAAAGTCCTCATTTGCAGGTCATTTTAGAACATTATGATAAGTATGTCAGGCAAAATATCTTTTTTTAATTTCAATCCAAGGATTTCAGCCATGCGCTCTTTCTCTGCAGCTTTGTCTATTTTTTTTCTTTCTCTGTCTCCGTCTTTCTCTCTAGCCTGGGGCTTGAATTTGCATGTCTAATTCATTTACTCACCATATTTGAATTGGCCTGAACAGATGTAAATCGGGAAGGATGGGAAAAACTGGAGTCATTAACAATGATTAATCAGCTGTTGCAGGCCAGGCAGTGTCTTAAGGAGGCTGGTAGGAGGAGGCATGGAAACCAAAAGGCAATGTGTTTGGAGCATAATTGTCACAATGGAGCATCAGTGTCCCCATTCAGCGACAACCAATCTGTGCATCACTTCCTGTTTTCATGCAGCTCAAAAAAAAAGAAAGCAAGAACTGTAGAAGATTTATTTTTAATACATTGACTTAATTTCTCAGCAAGGCATCAGTCGTGCGTACATTTTTTTCCATAGTCCCATCATGGAACAGTTATGTAAACATTGTAAATAAATTTTGTGCAAAAAGGACTGGAAAAGATAACTGTATTGTTGCAATTTTTTTGTATAAATAGAAGTTTGGTATGAATCGGCATGCATACAAATTGATTTACAAAGTGGGATAAGCTAATTATACTTCATTTTTTGTTGTGCTAAAACAAATGCTTGTTAGTAAAGTACTCATTTTTTTTATAAAGGAACAAAAAGCAAAAAAAATTATAAATCCTAGTTAATAAAAATTGCACACCAACAATGACAAATCTGGTTCAAACATTATGAGTTAATGCAATGTCAGAATTGAGTAACTCTACAGTTAGGTGGGGTTTACTAAAGGTTTGCCAAAGCAGTGAACCCATGTTTCAAGTGAAGGCAATTATGGGTTAGGGGAAAAAAAAACCTTTTCAACCTAATTGGTATTGGCCTGGCAAAGCTTTAGGAAAAAATATTTTTATGGGCTTATTCAAAATACATTACAAAGAGTAAAGTGCCATAATCTATAACAACCAATCAGAACTTACTTAACTAAAGTCTGACCAGTATGAAAATATGTATACTGATTGGTTGCTATGGGTAAACTGCCTTGCTCAGTGCAATGCATTATTGAATATAACCACGTGTGTAATAAATAAACCTAATAAAAAGCAAGTTTACCATGCTGAGGAAGCGATTTACTAAAGGGTATAATTTTATTTTAGCTCTACAAATCTGTTTGTTTCAGCAACCAGGACACCAGGGCTTTACTTTGCGAGTGATGTTTTTCACAAATTTTTTTTAACCTGACATGCACATCTTTTATATACATATAATTTTATACAAGTAAGCTTTAGACTGTGAACTTGGCCTCTCTCACTTGGTTCATAACTGAGAATCAAATTAAAACATTCTCCATGTGTGAATTCTTTTTTTTTTTTTACCCTGAGGTCATCTGTAACATTTTGCTGCAGCACCCCATTGAATTGCTGTTTAAAGACATCAAAATTATTTCTATTGGTTGACAGTCTTTATCTGTGTATGGGTACGACTGTACACTTAGTAAACCATTTACTTAATTAATTAAATAAGTCAAGTCCAAAAATTGGAGGCAATTAATATATGTAATGTCCATCAAAATAAAAAATTTGATTAATTATAAATTAGTGAGTAAAGTTAATATTTCTAATGTCTAGTAAACCTTTGTAATGAGTCACTGACTATATAACTTACAGACTCATACAATATTCTTGATTTACTGATTTAAAGTTGTGCAATAAGGTTCAAAATGTTGTGAAAGGAATATTTTAAATTCAATATAGAATATCTGAAATGTATATTTCAGAAGCTTTCTTACATTTTTTTAACAGAAAATATTGGTTGTGGAATAAATAACAACTTGTCACACTGGAGTTCACAGTATGCATGAATATACATTTCCGTGCTTAAAATAGAAGTAAGGGGCAGATACAAAATGATTAACAAGTTGATTACAGCGATTATTTAATTCTATTCAACTACTGAACTCATTAACATTAAAATCTTGCATTAGGGGGATTTAATTTCTTACTTAAAGTGGTTATTGAAAATGTTCAATCCAGTGATGTACCTGAACATTAAGAGCCATTATGAATCATAAATATATTGGCATGTGTGAGCAAAATTAGATAGATGCTTAGTAAAGAGTGACGCTGTATGTAAAATGGTAAGTATGGAATACTGTGCCTGAAATGAAACACAGATATACAATAAATAACTGTGGAAAAATAATTTGTCTGGGGAAAGCTGAAAGACAGAAGACATTATAATTCAATTTTGTATTTCAAATCAGCTTTATTGGGGTGTTTGTACTTTGAAATAAAGATTACATTATGAATGTACTAATTTTATGTATATACATCATACATTTATGGGAAAATGGAATCCCTACAGAATTGTTGATGGAAGAATGGTAGTGTATATGTACAAATCCAAAAATCTTTACACATCTATCCATTAAGACCAGATTATCTTATGCTCGATTCTGGCCATTCTAGTCTAAACATGTCAGTTTGAAGGAGCTCCCAGGGTGTCAATAAGTCCCCACTGGTAAACACGTGCGCATTGCTCAGATTTCACCCTGATTTCAGAGGATTTACGTAGGGGCCGTTACCTACATCATTGGTTTGTGATTCTAAGATACTTGCACATTCAACATTCATTCTTGACCAGTCAACTTCTCCCCTTCCAATATAAGTTACATGGCTTTGTGAAGATGTGGTGGTTTTCACTTATGGGTTTTTAAGGAAGAAGGGGTGTTTTAGAAAGCACTTCACAAGCTCTAACTGGAAACATTATTTTTAATAAAATGATGAATGGAAAGGTTACCTTAAAGGCCTGTGTCACTAGACTTTTGTTTACATCAGAACTGTTCCTCTCCTTATGCAAGTCAATACATAATTCGCTTGAAGCAGGATGATGCAGCTTAGAAGGAGGCCAACTATAAGTCAAACGCACTTGACGATGAACTCAAAATGATGTCATAAGCATCTCAATGGATCTTAAATGCATGCAGAATGCACCCGAAAGCATGCTGAATTAGCCAATCAACACAAGCCGAAAGCCCGTCGACACTAGCACTTAGTATTGTGGACAGAAACCTAAAAATTTACTCTGTTATTAAAGTGACACTAAACTCAGGAGTTAAACCTTAAATACATTAAAGTACCCCAACTATTAACAAAAATTTAGTTTATTTGTGTATCACGATGTTGATCCTCAAATCATCTCTGAATTCATGCTGACATTGTACCTTTGTTCTGGGGGGTGGCTACCTTTATTGCCCATGGTCCCTGTGTGTGTTATAAAGTAGCTACCACTCCAAGTTCACTCCCGAGATGGACTACAGTCTCAATACAAATTAGTACACTAAACATGAGAATGTAGTCCCCCTTGGGAGTGAGCTTGGAGCGGTGGCTACTTTACAACACACACAGGGGCCATGGGGAACAAAAGTATCCACCATCTAGAAGGAAGGAGAGTGTCAGCATGAATTCAGAGATGATTTGAGGATCTACAGCCGAGTGATACACAAATAAGATACATTTGTGTTCATAGTTAGGGTACTTGAATGCATTTTTAAAATTGAATTCCTGAGTTTAGTGTCAGTTTAAATATAAGCTCCAGCTAAAAGGCCTCATGCATAGTAAAATACATACTGTATATGTGAACTCTTTTACCTGCATAAATATCTGTAATTCTGTCTTTCCCCATATACCCCTACTATACTGTACAGCCAGGGAAGTATCCCCTCTTAAAGCGGTGGTAAACCGCTGTGTGCTGGTTGGGCTTTTTCCATAATGTGCAAGTAAGCACAGCTTGCTTATGGTAATATAGAATTTGACTGAACACAAAGCTTTGTGTTGTAACAGTGTCAGTTGTATTTCTTTTGGATGTCCCATGTACTCTATAATTACTACATTCCTGTGTCCCTCCATGCACAATAAAGAAAATTAGATTTTTGTAATTACCATAAAATGTTTTTCCTGAAGTCCATTGAAAAATATAGGTCACCACCCCTCTGTGTTCTTGACATTATGTACTGTTTGCTCATAAATCTAAGTAGGGATGCACAGTTACTTTTCGAGTACCAGTGCAGATACTTGGCATTTTCATGAGAACTACCGGGGTTGCAGCGGTTGCAGCTGGTACCTGGCTCTGGCGCTCTACCACTGTCCTGAAATCATTAGTCTGTATTGTTTTAGAAAAACTGTCACATGACAATAAACAAAAATGTATCAGTACTCGTACTTGTAAGTACTCGGCAAGTACTAGTACTCGTACTCGCAAAACTGGTATCTGTGCATCCCTTTATTTATATTTATAAAAACAAAATCGTACATTAAAACAGAGATGTACAAATCCCAGGAGCTCCGTGTGCTCCTTACAAATGACAGCTTCCTCCTAATTTTTGAATTTTTCTCTAGTCTAGTCTTGGAGCTCAAAAGTATCGGTACATGTACTCGTACTTGGAACGAGTACTGTACTTGGTATCTGTGCAACCCTAAATCTAAGGCATGATGGTTGGAGGCAGGATTATACAAGAACAAACAGTTTTGGTTTGCCAGAGTCCAGAGACCTCCTGAAGCTGGTAGTATAACCCTTATGTCCAAGAATTACTACATTTAGACTTTAAGACATAGATTTCACAGTAAGTACAAACATCTTTTTCTCTTAATCATACATCACAGGGCAGTTCATTCTGGAACCAATGGGTAATGCAGCCACCTTTAGGTGATTGGATACTGGCAAATCAAAGATGTAAGCACAGCCCTAAAAAACCCCTCCCACTCCCAGCCTGCTTCAGTATTTTTGCTAGTGTAGGTCATGAATAAAAGAAGCACATCCTTTTTCTGCTTTTTTTTTCAACTTAAAAGCTCCCTAAGTTGCTCACAACCTCTGTGCAACCTCTTAACAACTATCTGAATCAGTTTTGTTCTTGGTTGATCCTTGGCAGACTGTTTAGCCTACCCAGACCCCACCAGAAGGAAGTGTTAGGAAGGAAGGCCATCCTATAATGTGCTCTGGGCACTGGATCCTGCATGGGGCAATAACAATGACCTTTAGTGCACTGTGCAGAGTAGCCACAGGGTTCTATACTGGTCCAGGACCATAATCCATCTGCCTTGTCTCTAAGGACCCCTTTTGGCGATATGCCCACTGAAAGGGCAAAGTTCGGATGGGGCATGTCCCTTTAACTGGCTGCTGTCAGTGCCATTTTCCAGTTCCCCGTGAAGCCCAGGGGCCACTTCTGTGCCTTAGCAGCCATCCTTTGGGTACAGTATTGCGCATGCACCCACCATTTTCTTTTTCCCCACACATGCTCAGAGCAGCCCACAAGCTTCTGCTGCATTGACTGCTCACTACCTCCTCCTCACTGTCTGTTGTTGGACTTGCCAACATTTCCTTAAAGATTATTGCTAGTCTGGTCAGCTCCTTTCTTAGGGGTTAGAGTACCCATTCCAGAGACATACGATGTCAGGGGTTCCAACCTGTTCTCTGTCCCCAATGCAAATGGAGAACGGTGATTTGCCCTATACTCGATCTGAAGATTCTCAATGGGTTTCTGCGGTCTCAAAAGTTCCAAAGAGAATTCACACGATCAGTCATCACCTCCATTCACCCGGGCAATTTTCTGCCCTCGGTGGATATCAAAGATGCATAATTGCACATACCCATTTTTTCTGCTCACCAGCGATACATGCATTTTGCTGTTGACTAGCAACACTACCATTTGTGGTCCTTCCCTTTGGCCTGTTCACTACACCTTGGCTCTGGCTCTGCTTCAGCCTCGAGGGATCCCCACAGTGGGGTACTTGGATGATCTTCTCTTAAGAAATCAGTTGGTGCAAGCAAGAATACAAACCCTGCAGAGATTTTAGTCGTTTACATGGCCCTGTCCAGGGTCTTCCTTCCCCCAGAAAAGATACAATCTCTCTGTTCCCATATTCGGACCTTACAGTTTAGGAGTCACCCAACCATTTGCTTTTGCATGATGGTTCTGAGTTTAATGGTGGTATCCTTCAAGGCAGTGACATATGCTTAGTTTCAGGCCACTGCAGCTAAACATTCTGTGTGGGTGGGATAAACAGATTCAGTCTCTGGACCTCCCTATTTTTATGTCCAACAAAACAAGGTTTGCACTTGCGTGGTGGAATTGGGAAAGTATTTTCACCTGATAGTCTGGAAGGTGTTGACGATGGTTGCAGCCTTTCAGGCTGGTGGGTAGTCCTGAAAAGCATCTGTAAGAGGAATGTTGACTCCTGATCAGCATCCTGGAGCTCAGGGCAATTTGGTTGTCCCTGCAAAGCTGAACCCCTTAGTTACAGGGTCACTTGACCAGGATTACGTCAGACAAAACCATGGCTTACATCTATCAACAGGGAGTCACCAGTTACATGTTTAGCTCAGAGAAGAGAAGTGGACCTGATTCTGTCAGAACTTTGGCAGAACGTCATGTCTCAGACTTGTCCACCCTACCCATTCCAGGCATGGGAAATTGGCAGGTGGACTTCCGCAGTCATCAGCGTTTGGACCCCACAAAATAGTCTCTTCACCCGAAGGTTTTTTAAGCCTTTGTCACAGGTGGAGAATGCTGGACATGGACTTTCTAGTGTCAAGCTCCAACAACAAGCTGGACAAATTTGTTTCCAGGACCAGGGATCCCCAGGCCTTCGCAAAGGATGCCTTGCTGTCTCGGTGGCATCAGTTCAGCTTAATTTACACCTTCCCTCCTCTGAAACATTTGCCTCATTTCCTTCACATTATCAAGACAGAAGGGATTCTCCTTTGCCAGCTGGATCATTGCTCTCAGCTGGCCCAGGAGACCGTGCTACACGGACATAGTCAAACTCTAGGCACACTCCCCATGTACACTACCAAATCTTCCAAACTTCCTGTCCCAAGGACTTGCATTCCACTTTGCTTCTTGGTTGTTTGCTTTAATGGCCTGGATGTTGAAGACCAGGCCCTGGAGGACAGAAGCCTTTTGGACACTCTCATCCCTATGCTCCTGAAAGCTAGGATATCAATCTCCTGCAGGGTCTACCATCGCACCTGGAAGGCTTATTTTGCTTGGAGCTTGGTTCCATCCCAGGAAATACTCCATGGGACATATCTTATCTTTCCTCCAGTCTGGCCTGCACCAGTGTTTAGCCTTCAGTACCATCAAGAGTCAAATATCTGCTTTGGCAATTCTCTTCTAGAGAGTGAAGGCCTTTGGCAGGGGGTCGCTCATGATGTCCTCCCTTGTATTCAAACAAAAATCCATGAGTTACCACCAGTAACTAATAACTATATATAACTACATATATTTCTGTATAACAAATATGTTTGCCACATGCTCACTAAAATTAAAATGTCACAAAATGATCATATAATTAATTCAGAATACAGTAGAACACCCCAGCTGTATTACAGCAGCCTATTTGCCATTAGTTAACCAACCCTATTTTGCCTTATGGGTTTATTTCATAGTAGAAGGCAAATAGAATTGCAATGGAATTTTACCTTAGCTTGGTGAATGTGGTGACAATTCACTTTTCAAAGAATACCCAATCGCATGCAAAGAAATTAGAAAAAGTATTTTTGCTTGTACATGATTGGATGATGAAAGTCAGTAGACCTTTACTTCATTCATGAAGCTTAGGGAAAATTCCCTTGTAAAGTGTAGATTCCCTTGCAAAGTGAACAGTATATTTGTCTTTAGTGAGGTCACTGTGCCTAAAAGTCTAGAAGGAGACATATTCTTATGCAGCATTAAGGCAACACTGCATTGTAAGATGACCATTGTCAAATTACTATATTCACTAACTTATGCCACAAACCTCTAGTTAGTTGAAGTAGCATTTAAAATATATGCTATTGCATCTTGTGTTCTGATCAAGTAGTTAATAAAAAGATTATTCACATTTTAGTATATTCCAGCCTTGATCTCTACTTGGGAAATATATTCCATCAACTGGAATTCCATTTCATATCAAAAGGGGGAAAGAGAAAGAAAGGGGCTTTGTGGTGACCACTGGAGAATAGCAGGGAATTGATCCAATAATAAAGTCAATTGATTCATATATATAATAAAATTCCATTTTTAATATACTCAATTCATAATGTCTATACATATAAATATGCTAAAATTCATCCATATAAAAAACCATAAATAGATGTATACACCATAAATAACCTCCCTGGAACCCACACAGAAACCATGATTATAAATTCATATATTGGTCATTGCCCTCATTGTATTCATATCTTATTTGCATGATTAATTGTACATAATTGTTCTATATATCATTAGTTCAGCCATGATTCTGTGCTTGCTCCAGTCTTCAACGCGTTTCGCCGAGGCTTCGTCAGGAAGATTTGGAGAGGTTAACCTATAGTATTTGTATGGGTATGAGAATCAATTTGCAATAGTCTACATGATATTGGATATATCAGAATCATTAATATCTGCTGACCATATATCTTTATAATGCAGTAAATACCAACTTAATTATTCTTTTTCCGGTAATTGAATATCCATCTGCAGGGAGTCTCCCCACCCAACCAGGAGACAGGAGCGCCGGGGGGGAGGCAGTCCGAAAGCAAGGAAGCCAAGCATCCGTCCCAATCGTACCTATAGGGTTAGATTATATATTCCTGATCTCTATTCTCTATTATTGGAATAGAGATCAGGAATATATAATCTAACCCTATAGGTACGATTGGGACGGATGCTTGGCTTCCTTGCTTTCGGACTGCCTCCCCCCGGCGCTCCTGTCTCCTGGTTGGGTGGGGAGACTCCCTGCAGATGGATATTCAATTACCGGAAAAAGAATAATTAAGTTGGTATTTACTGCATTATAAAGATATATGGTCAGCAGATATTAATGATTCTGATATATCCAATATCATGTAGACTATTGCAAATTGATTCTCATACCCATACAAATACTATAGGTTAACCTCTCCAAATCTTCCTGACGAAGCCTCGGCGAAACGCGTTGAAGACTGGAGCAAGCACAGAATCATGGCTGAACTAATGATATATAGAACAATTATGTACAATTAATCATGCAAATAAGATATGAATACAATGAGGGCAATGACCAATATATGAATTTATAATCATGGTTTCTGTGTGGGTTCCAGGGAGGTTATTTATGGTGTATACATCTATTTATGGTTTTTTATATGGATGAATTTTAGCATATTTATATGTATAGACATTATGAATTGAGTATATTAAAAATGGAATTTTATTATATATATGAATCAATTGACTTTATTATTGGATCAATTCCCTGCTATTCTCCAGTGGTCACCACAAAGCCCCTTTCTTTCTCTTTCCCCCTTTTGATATATATTGCATATATAGGGGTGGTGTCCCAGTTTGTGTGATGGTTCCTAATTTTTGTATTACAATTGGAATTCCATTTCAATTACAGGCCCCATTACTATTTATTCTATTTTGATTACAGTTTATCTTCTGCTCAGCCCAAAAGCCTGTGCAATCTCCTTACTCAGTGTTACACATACAAAAGCTTCAGTGGTCTTTGAGCCCACAAGCAGGGTCATATTTTCATATACTGTATATGGAAAAAGAATATTGTCAAAATCCACCTAAGTATTGTATTCTATACTTGTTAGGTATTCTTAAATATAAGCAGGTAAATCACAGAAACTTGTGAAATATAGGCAAAATACTTAAAATAATAGATTGAAAATTAAAAAAAAACAGATCCTTACCAATACATGCCGCCTAGGTGGGCAGGAAACTCAGGGCAGCAAGCATGCATCCCCCTTTCCCCATGCACTCTCACTCCTTCTGTAACATGCCTTTTAACATTAAGAGGGTACTTTGCAAGAAAGGGGGGGGTGGTAAAGCCTCCCTCCCTCGCAAGACACTGTCCCTATGTTGCCTATATGCCTATATTTTACATAATTTCCCAACACGTCTGTTCACATCAGTATTCAGGTTTAGAAATAAGTCTAACCACAGCGTTCATTTGTATTAATTATAGTTAGATAACAAGTTCTAAAATAGTGCGCTTTTTATAAAGAGCTTCCCAAGAGAGCTCAAAATTTGCATTTCAATTGCATTTCTGTAGTCATTAATCAATAGTGGTATTATAACTCCATGTTTGTCCCCACAATCAACCTCTAGCATTGTTTTATGTAGCTAGGAGATGGCAAGAGCTATTACAAAATAAAATCAAATAATTTTATTTCGGCTAAAGCTAAAAAATTTAATATTGGGACCATGTGTTTTACAGCACACACAAACACTTATGTAACTATGATACAGTGTTTTCAGGAAAGGGCTATTCAGTGGTGGAGCAGTGAAAGACAATTTTCTTCTGTACTAAACACTATACTTATACTTTGTCTCATTTGTGTAGCTTTATATAATAAATGTCAGTTAAAGTACCGCAGCGCTGAATACTGAAAAATGGCCTGGATGGGAAGGGGGTTTAACACCGCGGATGTCAACTGGTTAATGTCTGTTATTTAGAAAATAAACCTAAAACTCTTTTTTATAACTCATAATTTTACTTCCATGAAAATTAATCATGTTGGGCCTAGGAAAGCAAAATAATCACTTTACCAACCTGGATTTCTTTCAGGCACTGAAGAAATGTTATTCATGCATGTCAGTCGGACGATAAAATGCCAGTGCTCATAGAGACTAAGCAAGGAATAGCGTATACATACGAACCACAATCTTGTGTTTAAAGAAACTGATTAAAACAAACTGCTACAGGTATAAAGCACATGTATCTAACTGTGACTGCACATAACTGCACCCTCTAAGACCCTGGAGTTATGGCCAAATGCTGGACCACTCTGGCAGGCAAATTTCCAGCACTTTTAGGCAGTGTCAGGGCTTGTCATTACCTCCACCCCTGCACATTCCTATTGGTCAATCATTAGGATGGGCTGGCTCACTGGCCAATAGGAATGATCAGATGACAGAAAGAGGCAGCCAAACTTTGGCATTATTAGGAATGCAAAAGCTATGCCTACCAGAATGATTGAGGTTTTGACCATAATGGTAGAATGTGGGAGGTTGCTGTAGGTCATTTGCTCTAGGTCATTTTTAAAGTATATCTGAAGCCAAAACCTTTTATTTTTAGTTAGGAAATACCTGAAGCCCTTGTAAATAAGTGGGAGATTTCCTCTTACTGCCTGTTCTGCAGACACAACAGGAAGTCTCTGCAAAGTTAGTAAGATTCTCTTAGCTGTTACTAGAGCTGAGATTAAAATTCGGGCAAACACAAATTCAATTTGAACTTCTAAAATTTGAATTTGATCCAAACTTTAATTTAATAATTTAAATTTGTGGTGTTTGAATTTGAGTGTCGGAATAATGGCATGTAACCCTTTAACCCTGGTCAGCACCCTAATAGTAGCCAATAAGGTGTGTGAGCTTATATTACTATAAGAGGGTAGGCTGGGAGCAGCCATAGGGGGTGATTTACTAACCTAAACACACGCACGCACTAGGTGCGTGTGATTTTTACACAGCAAAACGTATGTATCAACCAAAAAGTCTCTAAAAGCATATTTCCACTAATGCCATATATGGAAAAATCATGCACATGATGCATATATAATGCTGCTTCACAGTTTAGACAAAAATGGTTAGCTCATGCATTTACATTCCTGCATTCATCAACGCAAGCAACACAATGTAGAGCTAATTTACACAACATCACCGTGCAATTAATTGCACAACACACCTGCTGGGTGTGTACACACTACAAAGGTGTCTAGATTCCACCAATAGATCATGCTGGGAGGGAACACACTACAGAGGTGTATACTTGTTCGTGGCGTGTTTATAAGGTTAGTAAATCAACCCCATAGTATCAGTGTGTTGGAGCAGGTGATAGGGAAAGCAAATTCAATAGGGAGATATGATACACTCTTTCCCAAACCTGTAGTTTAAAGGATTTGCGTTCTTCTACTCTGCTGTACCTATTAATTTTTTTTTGCATTTGCAAGGGTCAACACAACTGTGGAGGGCTTCCCTTGCAATGGTAACCCAGCCCTCCAAGGGGTCAAAAATGACCTTACGAAAGGGTCCCTTCATTAGCTTACATACAATTCCAATTTGAAATTAGATTTCTTTTAATTTTTTTTTATTTGAAAGATTTGGGGTAAATCAAATTGTGGCACAGTTACTCTTCCTTTCTTGTCACCAAAACAAGTGTCCCTTTTGAAGGATTTTACCTCTATTCCTGGATTGTAATACTGGGAATCACCCTTGCAGAGACAGCAATAAAAACCTTACAGGGTTCTTATGACTTGCCACTTTATCCCACATTGAAAAAAGGTTTGGGCTTTAGCTACAACTTTAAGTAGATCTGCATCTATGAGGCCTTATTTTTCTAGTCAAGATACTTTACAAAGCCAGCAATACAATAAGCAATACAATAAGTTGCCTATATAACAAGTGAAGCAGAATTTTTACAGGTTGTTGTCAAAACATAAACATACATATCATACTGATTAATAATACACTAACCTGAATTGCTCCCACATTTACCCTGCAGCATCAAGAACATTACAAGCCTTTCTCCACTGTGTCTGTTGCTCTAGGTCAGTTATTTTCAAACTTTTAATACTAAAGCCTTACATGCCTGTCAAAGATGACATTTAGGTATCACCTAAGGTATTTATTCAAGATCAGAGAAAAGTATGAAGTACAAAAAATAACTGTTCTGCATATTTTTCATAACATACATAGAAAAAATAAGACTTAAAGGAGTTCTAAAGTCCCAGTATATACTATCCTGTTATAACATTAGTATTGTAATAGGAATACATACTAAAGTCGTTTTTGATAATGCAATCAAAGTTTACTTGAAAAAATCAGTTTCATGTAGTGAGTGCTGCCTTCTGTCTGCCCATCACTTTCATCATCTTCCTGCATTCCCAGTGTGCTTTGGATCTTTTACCCTGCTGCTTGATGTGATGCAATCTCGATTTCTCAAGACTGCATAGCCCATCATGCATTGCTTCCAGCAAGCAATGATAATATTACATTGTTCAGACATTGAGTTGTAGTTCTGACGGCTGGTTTAGTTAGAGTGTTGACACAAGGAAGTGCATAGTCACAGGGCTGAGTAAAATTCTGTCAGTGGATTGAGGAAGTACAGCATATGGGCATCTTCAATAAGTAAATTTACAAACTTCTAGACTGATATGGTTATTAGGAGTAGTATATAACTTATGGAAATTCAATATAGAAATACATATTTGTTTTTAATTTTGGATCATATAGTCCATTTAGAGGATAACTGAAGTTTTGCATTAATTTGCAGGCCTGACATGATCTGCAAAACTGCAAAATAATTTGGGCACCTCATGTCTGGTCCTCCAAAAAGGACAGAAAGACATGGCCCGCATTAGTCTAGCCATTATTTACTTCAAGCCAGCACCAAAACCTGCCTACCCCTTCTTCCTTGCAGAGTAATCATATACCTGAAAAGAGAGGATGTAAAGGGGAAATATGAGAGTTGTTGTTCTGCCTCTGGAGCCCATCTCAGTCTTGCCTGGAGAGTACTGCTTCTTAACTTCAACCACAGTGACTTACATTTGAGATTTCTGCCTCCAAAAGCTCATCCACCTCATCCCACTAGATTAGTTTGAACCCATTGTGCTAAACATGCACAGTAGCTGACTTCCAACTAGACGTGTGCGATTCGTTTAATTCGGGCGAATTTTCCGAAATTCAGACATTTTGACACATATGAATTTCCAAATCCCAATACATTCGAATGTGTCCGAATCTGAATTTCTGTTTATGAATTTCGTTCAAAAACTAAACTGATCGGACATGTGACTTTTCTGGCTAATCAGATGTGTTTTTCAGCTTACTGCAGCCAAATGGGTATGAACACGGATTTTCGTTACGGCAACATGGGAGCCATATAATATATATACATATAATACTGAGGCTTTCAGGTCTGGGAGCCATATACATATATTACTAAAGCTGAGGCTCCCAGACCCAAATGTATGCTATTCAAAATTCGGATCCCGAATACCATTCAGGTTTAGGAGATTCAGCTTTAGTATTAATATCTGTATATGGTTTTCTGTGGTATTCAAAACGAATATTCGTAAACTCATCTGAAACTAATGGAAATTCGTATTTCATCCGAATCCGAACCAAATTAAATTTTGGATCCAAATCCCGAATTCCGAAATAATGAAATATCCGAACCAAATTTTTCCGCAGCTTAAATGTCTACTACCCACCTTTTGGCCTGTGTAAAGCTCATGGCTACCATGTTACACAGCTATGGAGCCCCGGTGTGGTAAAATTATATTGGCCCCACACAGGCTAGGTATTGCTCGGCAGCAGATCAACTCATGACAATGGCTAATGACTAGATGAAAGAAAGTCATCCCAACTGACAGTATCTTTAATTATTATGGTCCTTGTACCTGGAGCACCCAGGAATAAAAGTCAACTTACTGTTTTAGAGAATTGCTGCACATTAAAAAGGACACATATCCCGTCCATAGGCCATTATCATCAATCACTATGAAAGCACCTAATGATTTGAAGCTCTAGTGGGTTGGTTAGAGCTGCCTTTGGACCAATGGGAAATAAAGTAATAGTGTGAGTGATGAAAAGAAAAGATTAATTTGAAAAGATAGTCTGTCTCTTACTGCTTTGCAACAAATTATGTCTCCCTTGCTCCACAGTTTCCCTTTTCCTTTGTTCCAGAACTCATCCAAGGTCTACATTCTCACCTCTTTATCACAAAATCCAGGCATTTTTTTTATCATCTCCAGCTTTTGACAGGTGGCGCTTTTTCACTGTTTAGCACACGTGTGATTAATCAGAAAGGTCATACAAAATATATGACCTGTTGCTCGATCTTTAGTCTTTGATTTGTGCAGAAGGAGCTGTCTACCTATCGACAGATGTCTTTTGAGTACGGGATTTGAGTAAAACTGTGTAAAATAAGGGATTTTTCATCTTTTCTAAATTTACACCTAAAAGCAAGTTATTTGATACTTCATGTTAAAGAAGTGGGAGCTGCTATAGAGGTTTGGCAATGTGGAGGAAGAAATACTGCAGGGATGGAGCCTAGGAATGGTATCAGGTCTCACCTATAAAAAATAGAGGATGGAAAAAGAAAATGATCTGACAGGTCAGATTTAGCTAAAGCTTTATGCATGGACATGCAAAATCAATAGCTGGATTCTAGCTATTAACAATACTCTACTTCAATTTTCTTTTCTTTTCTGATAGAGCAGGAAAGGGTTAATACTGCTATTAGGGATATCTCATTAGGGATATTCCCTTTCTTTTGCCATGTAGATTCAATAAGAAGTGAGAGGACATCTTTTCAATGAGAGGGAAATCCTCATTTAGATAGTTATCAAAGGAACAAGTGTGCCAATTGAACAATTTCCAAGATATTCCTGTGCGAGTGGAAACACAAAATATTGTATTTACCCTCACTTTTATTTTTAGCGACAGAAAGGGTGAATCTCCCTATTGGGGACACCGGTAAAAACCTGACAGTGGCTCTAATACCTCACCACTCCATGCAAATCTAAAGAAAAGTCAATAATATCAACACACATTCACTAGGTTTTGTGACTTACATGCGGCTAAAAGCTTTTTCTGTGCTTCTCTCATTCAGCATCTTTTTGTTACTGGATTCTGAATTTCTCTAACATCTGTCTAAGCTTCATGAACTGCCATTTCACTTTGTGATCTTAAAGACAATAGAATCAAAATGTCATCCTTACAGCATTGACCGTCATGACCTTACAGTATGGGACCATCATTCCTTTAGGAATTTGCATGGATCTGATTACTGTTAATGATCTGAGCACTGTTGGAAGATGTTTATGTGTAAGAAGCCAGGCTTAGGGGCGGAACTACTGCCGGTGCACGCCTGAGGCTGTGGGGGGCCCATTGGGGTCCGGTCCTGGGCACCCCCACAGCCTCAGTTGGGTTCCGGTCCTGCAATATGGGGCAGTGCAGGGTCCCGGTGTTAGAACACACTCACTCTGACGTTCGTGGCGATATGTAACATGTGCGGCACAATAGGCGGAATCGTCGTTTTCGCTTGTTGGCGTGTGTATGTGTTTGCCTGTGTATGTGGGGGGGACGGGGTACTTTGAAACAAAATTTGTGTTATTTTGAAAAAAAATTATTTGTGACTTTTTTTTTAGCTTCTTTATTTTTTTATGCTTTAATTTTTTTTCAACTTTTTTTTTAGTCTTAACTTTATTGCTATCACATAGGGGGCTACGAAATCCCCTATGTGATAGCCAATTCACATGACAGGCCCTCTTTATGTAGACATGAGGGGTCTCTGAGAACCCTAATGTCACCTAAGGACCCCCAGAGAAGCTGATGAAGCCGAGATCTGCTTCATCAGCTTCTCACCGGCATCTGTAACCGGAGTGCGACACTGAATATACATCACTTACTGCATTTGGGGACCAGAGAGGGGATCAAAGGGAGATCATGTACTGAACTCCCTTTGATCTCCAGTGAGAGCATCGCCGTGCCGGTCCCAGTCACACCAGATCTCAGGACCGGCAGCGGAGACGGCGGGTGGGGCGGTGCACACCCGCAGCTACAACAAACGATTGGACATCTCTAGAGACGCCCAATCGCCTGAATGTAAACAGCCATCGCTGGCTGTTTACATTGCTGACAGTTTCCCCACTCGTGTGTGCGCTGGGCGCACGAGCGGGGGGAGGGGCAGGACATCTTAAGATGCTCTCCCGCTCCTATAAGGCTCCTGTCTGGCTGTTCAGGAACTACCATGGACAGGAGGTGGTTAAACAGGGGTAGCCAAACTCCAACCCTCCAGCTGTGGTGGAACTACAAATCCCATGAGGCATTGCAAGATTCTCACAGCCATAGGCATGACTCCCGGAGAGAGATGCATCATGGGATTTGTAGTTTCACCACAGCTGGGGGGCCGGAGTTTGGCTACCCCTGCTTTACGGTGTGAGACTTGTTGGAATTATTTCAGAGTATTTTTAAATATAGTTCCTAATTTTAAATGAATTATAGAATACATTGAATATTACAAACAATGACAAGTGACTTTATCTATGTATCTATTGCCATCTCAGGAACGAGGTAATAAAATTATATAAAAGAAGAGTTCATTGTCACTTATATTTGAATGGTCTATTGCTGCAGGACACTTTGCTTTATAAAAATAGAAAACTGTTTGGCTGGGGCTGAGGACAATTGCATGTAAGTACCATGTTATGGTTTTCAAAGTTCAATTACAGAAATAAAAATAACTAATGATACTTGTTTAATAGGAAATACTTGATGTGGGGCAAGGGAAAATGATGTGATCCTATAATATAGCTGAAACGTTGGACAACATAAGCCCTAGGACACCCCAGGCACCTTTGCTGTTGGGCAAATGATAAATAAAAATGTCAAAGTCTTTAGAGTTTTGGTAATGTTTGTTGGAATAATTTATTATTGGTATTCCAGAAATAAATCACATAGGGGTCTATTCACAAAGCTGCCGAGGGCAGCCGAGTGAATGACCGATCAGAAGTGAAGTGAGCCGAACACTGTTCGGCTATTCACTTCAGGCTGGTACGGCTGATTTCAGCCGTACATCGACTGAAATCAGCCGTACATCGGCTTGCTTTGTGTGGCTTCGGATCAGCTGAACATGCTCAGCATGTTCGGCTGACCCGAAGTGCAGAAGGAGTACGACTCAGCCGATCCAACATCTGGATCGGCTGAGCCGAACCTCCGGCAGGCTTAACACTGCTGTTCGGGCTATTCTGAAAGATCCCTCAGTGAGAGAGAGGGCTATTGTGAATAGCCCGTACAGCACCCCCTCGGTTCTCCTGAACCGAAGGGGTCCTGGGGCCGAAGCTAGCCGAAGGATCGGCCGAAGCTACGGCCAGATCCTTCGGCAGCTTTGTGAATAGACCCCATAGATTTAGCAAAAATGGGTAAGAAAGCAGACAGTGCAAAGATTCACATACATAGCGATATACTATCCATATTTACTCCAAATATGTATGGAGATTTGCCACAGGGCTGTGTGTGTCTATGGACGCACACAGCCACTGCGGAAACGAGCAAGCATGAGCGTGCACGGGTGCCTCCATTAGAACGATGGTGGCACCCGTGCATGGGGTGGGGAAAGTGCGCTGTGGGGAGCCACTAGAATACGAGGAATTAGGCACTTTTAAGGAATAAAATCAACAGCCTCCAGCAAAGGAGGGTCTCCTTAAAGGAGAAATTTAAAAAGAGTTAGGCTTTAATATCACTTTAAATGTGGTAGCTGCATTGGTTTTCTTTTTCAGGCTTTTCCCTTTTTTCACCTTTTATTCCTCCAAAAAACACACTTCCCGTCCAGGTGATCCAGGTGGCTACACTCACTTACTACACTGTAACTGTGGAGGAAGCCATAGTTGTCATCACAAGATAGAAGAACAAACATATTTTCTTCTCTTCATCTCTATTATATGGACAGGGAGGGAAGAGGGACATCATCTGGTATCTGATGATATACAAATTTGCAGAGTAATAAATTTGATACAAGGCATAGCAGCATACAGGAAAACAAAAGTGGGGTGGTGGGGCAACTATGTGGCAGACAAGGTTTAATATTGAAAAATTTAAAGTTATGCATTTGTGTGTTAAAAATATGCATGCAAGCTACTTATTTGGGGAGCTGCTCTGGGGAGATTGGAGGTGGAAAAAGATTTGTGGTAGACTTCAGACTTAGCAATAGCATGCAATGCCAATCTACAGCACATAAGGCAAGCACAGTATTATAATGTATAGAAAAGGATATTTACTCCAGAGAAAAATCCATAATTCTGCCACTTAACAAAACACTGGTTTGGCCTCATCTGGAGTATGCGGTTCAATTCTGGTCACCGATCCACAGAAAGGATATCCTTGAGTTGGAAAGAGTCCAGAGCAGGACAACAAATCTAATAAAGGGACTGGAAGACCAAAGCCGTGAGAAAAGATTGCAAAAATTGTTCACTTTGGAAAACAAGTCATTAAGAGTGGACATGATTGTAATATACAAATTGTTTAGTGATGATTGTAGAATCAGTAATAAACTGTTTACTGTAAGTTCACTTAAGAAGACAAGAGTCCACCACCTGAAAAATGTTTATTCTGAAAAACCGCAGGGCTTTCTTTACTGTTAGAGTGAGTAGTAGTAGTGAGAGTATTGACTTTTGTTGAGCCAACAGGGTCACCCAATGTTGAATCGGCTGAAATCGTGATGATGTATGGCCAGCCTTATCTAACAGGGAAGTAAGCATAACAATATGAATTCCAGGAGCCATGTAGCCAGTTGGATGTTTACCCTAAATCAGTTAAAATAGTATGTTAGAGGACGTTGATGTGTTTGGGAATCCTTCCCTACATCACAAGCCGAGGTTCTCTGATCACCAGATGGAGACGTCTTCCCAGGCCAATCAGGAAGCCGGGCAGCGTGTAATGACTTGCTGCCTGGCTTCCTGATACCGGAAGTGCATGTCTGAGTGTAACGACACTCACTAACTGTACTGTGTCTATGGAAGAACACCTGAGGGCTGGAAGTGTGTTAGGAAAAACAGAACATCCCCCCATCTCCATAACATAGTGGGAGGTGTTCTGTAGGATTAACAGGTATTTGTTTGCACTTATTGAACAGAAGTAAGAAAACTAGGGGTCGACCAATTATAAGATCTACCATTTCTTATAGCCAATAGTCAAAATTTTTTAAATAATCTGTATCTTAAATTTACCGATAAGTGCTGACAGTAAAGGGGAGCCTCTGCTGGCAGGCGCCCTGCTGCTTCAGCAGCAACCAGTGCCGCTCACAACCAGTACCTTCAGTGCACCCCCACACATCCAGTGCCCTCCCTGCGGCCCCATTCATCTGCTGGTGGCTAGATTCTGCAGCTGCCAGCTGAATTAATGGCTATTACATACAAGCTGCGTGGGAGTGTGCTGGCCCCTCCCCTTCTGCCGCCAGCTATACTGGGTTCTGCTGTCCCTCATGTGGGCCGGGAACCGGCACAGCAGCTCTCTGCACTGAAATCAGAGGGAGTTCAGCACACTTCCATCTGCTGATCTCTCCTCTGATGTCTGAATGCGGAAGTAATGTGTATTACATCACTTCCACTTTTAGCCTGTCATTTCTCCAGCTGCTGTTACATATCACCGCAAACGTCGCAGTGAGAGCAATAATTCTGGGGCCATCAATCACTCATAACACTAAACTGATGAGCAGTAAAAGCTTTTAAAGCATTGCCTATGGCCAATTTTGGGAATGGTATTTGTTTGCGATTTCACAGTCGCAAGCAATTTTAAGGCTTGACATGTTTGGTTCCTATTTACCCGAAGAGACCCCGTCTTTTATAGTTTACCAAAAAATTGGGTAATAATAAACGTTTAATAACCTAACGTAGAGAAAACAGGTTTCTTTTAAAAAAAAAATCAGTACTTGTTTCTTTATATAATAACAAAATTAAAATCCCAGTGGTGATTAAATACCACCAAAAGAAAGCTCTATGTTTACTAAACAAATGATATAAAATGTATTTCAGTACAGCGTTGCATGACGGAATAAATGTCAGTCAAAGTACCGCAGCGCTAAATACTGAAAAATGGCCTGGACAGGAAGGGGGTTTAACACCTAGGTCTTTAAGTAGTTAAGGACTTTTATCTAAAATGAATACTAATTCTAAGATTTGTGATTTGCCAGGCAATATGCACAGCCATAGGGATGCTCTTTGCCAAATCCTTTTTAGCAGGCTTTCGTAGCGACTTAAAAGAACAAAACAAACCGCCCTCAATAACAAAGCGGCACATGCTATTCCAGTTGCTTATGTAGATCAAATACATACTTTTCTTTTTTATAAAAGACCAATGATGTCTCCTACACCTCTTCCATCCTCTCTAACGCAATTGTTAATCAACTATTAATGCTTTTAAAATGAATCAGATATTGAGAGTATTGCTATTGTTCAGTGCAAGATGTTAGAAGGCATCAGGGGCAAGTAAACTGGTTACAATTAGGGAATTATCCCTCGTTTACCATTAAAATTCATTTAGATAAAATTGCCACAAACATTTAAATGGGGAGATTAGTTCCCCCTCACGCCTTATTGCACTCTTTCAATGGCCCCGTTAAGGACATTTTACACGTTGGAAATTCCGTCTTCTCTGGTCGCTTGCTGTCTCCTAGCTACTTCTCATTCAAAGCAAAGACACAGAAAAGTTTTGGCAGCTAGTCTTCGATTCATGCTTTGCTATCTGCCCAGCAGAGGCAAGGGAACAGCTAGAGATGATCTGAATTCTGCCCCTTTTTGGCAACACTATAGGAGAGGTTCAGCAATAAAGCATATATTTACTAAAGGAATAGAATGTTCATTTAGTCCAGTGAAACTGCGTTCACCCTCGTCATCCAATTATGTGCAGGGGACTTGCATGGGAGAAAATAGGACTTAAATGAACATTCTGTTCATTTAGTAAATTGGCCTCTAAGTCTTATATCTCCGTTCAGGCGGGTGTCAGGCTCCACCGCCCCTCTGAAAGCAGTGATGAATCAATGTTCAGCGGGCAGAAGAGCAGGGGCTGCCCGCGTTTCAGGAGGCAACACTGCTTTCTCCTGAATGTCGCACCATACAACGCCACAAACATGTGCCCACGCAGTTGCGGTGCGGTTCCATTGATTGCAATGGTCGCACTTGGCAAGGGGCAACGCCTGACAAACGCAACATTTTGCTTAATATTTGCAGCGGTGGTGGCATATGTGCAAGCTGCTATGTTAAGTTTTAGGTGAGTGTTCAGGGGACAGTAAAAATGTGGATCAAGGCCTGTTTTTACTATCCCACACTGGCCGTCTCAATGAGCCCTTACAGCAAACCTCCAAATTAAAGGAGAACTATGGGGTCAGTGTTTTTCCCCATAGTTCTCCTTGGGGTAACGGGAGGACACAAACTAGCGTCCTCCCGTTACCCTAAGCTCAGTATACCGCGAGCTACAGCTTGCGGTATACTGAGACGGTACACCTGGAGCGGATCACGACGTAGATGACGGGATCCGCCCAGCTGCGTGAGGGACAGCTGGCTCTGCCTATCTAGAGGCAGAGCCAGCTGTACCCGCCCGTCGGTTCCGCCAGTCAGCGCTGGCAGATCGGAGCGGGGAGAGGGGAATCCAGCCCCTCCCCCTGTCACGGCAGAGAGCCGTGACAGGATCGAGAGGTGAGGGAACCCGGTATGTGTTCCCTCACCTCCCGATCTACTGAGCCGACCTGTGACAGTCTCGTGTGACTGTCACAGGTCGGCTTAGAACTATGAGGTGAGTGGAAATCACTCATGTCATAGTTCTCCTTCAAAAGAAAAAATAACTCAATAGCCTATGTGTAAAAGAAAAAAAAATGCTTGCGCTACTCTCCAGTGCTGTCCGCTTCATATGTCAATAAAAATGGAAATTAGATCTTTATGCTCTTTTAAACTTTGTTTGTGCTACGGACATGAAGTACATAGGTTGTACATAGCATGGCCTGCCCCTTTCCCCCTGCTGCTTCTGCTGGCAATTCCAGGCTGTCAAAATGACATCTGAGACTTTCTTTGTACTGCAGCAGCAACGGCAGCCGCTGCTGTAGAAAACAAAACTCCAGAACAGGAGCAGTTCAGAAGCTTCCTACAAATATATAATATAACATTATTTTTACATTGCATTTAATTTGTCCGTTCACTTGCAGATCAAAGGGGTGACCTTTGATCTGCATATGCTGTCAGTTAAAGCAAACTTAATATAAATAAATGTTCCTATTGACCCTTAGTTAACTCTAATTAGCCCAAATTAACCACTTCTTTCCCTTCTCCTCTTTGGTATTATGTTTCTGTTGCTTTTTTTTTCTATTTTCTTAAAAAAGAACTCTGAGCAAAATAAAACTTAACCCTTGCAGTGGGGCTACCCCTGTACTGCAAGGGTTAAGTGCTCATTTCAGTCTAGCATCTAAAATAACAAAGATATACTCAACCAAATTTCGGTCTCGTCTAGCTGCTAGACTGGTCCCCGCAGCCTCTCTACCCCTCTGCTCTGGTGGTCTAAGGAGCCATGAGTCATGATGTCTAATGCAGTGTAATTGATGCGAGGATGTCGAGGGACATTCCTTTGCCGGAGTGGATGGGGAGAGAGGAGCAGTTGTCACCAGAACAGGAAGGATACACAAATGGCCTTGTCAGTTCTAGACCCACCTCGTTCTACTATACAGTATATGTTTTTGGTTTTGTTTGTGTCTTCATTAGGCAAAGATCATATAGTTTCCTTATCTCACAAGAAGTAAGCATAAAGCTGACTAATATAGACCATGATAGCATTAGAATCCTAAAATATCTCTAAGCCTTCCCTGCTCCATCCAATAAAATAAACAGTTTTGGCTGGAGTTTGACTTTAACACTCCTTGATAAGATTAAATAAGCTGATTACATGCAATGTATGTATGCAAAAAACTATATGATGTAGATTCCCTTTAAAAGGTTTTACATTACAGCAAAATATTTACGCATATGATGCTGAAATGTATACATGAAGCAAGGCTAGGGGAAGACATTTTCCAATGCACAGCAGACTTCCTCTCCAAAGTTGTCATAGCGCAGATGAATACTACCAGCTGCTGTTGGTAAGCCCCATTTAGCATAGTATAACAAAGAACAACAGGCTGCACAGCAGAGTTAACTACAACGCCAGCTGACTAAAGATGAACTGACTGGAAGAAATGGATCAGGATACGACGTTCGCTGGTGCAAAGTCTTCCTAATTAACAAGGTGATCTAAAGTCCAGATGACCAGGGACTTGCTACTACTGCCCTGTGAAGTCAGTCTCTAACACTAGTGCCCTGTGAAGTCAGTTTCTAACACTAGTGCCCTGTGAAGTCAGTTTCTAACACTAGTGCCCTGTGAAGTCAGTTTCTAACACTAGTGCCCTGTGAAGTCAGTTTCTAACACTAGTGCCCTGTGAAGTCAGTTTCTAACACTAGTGCCCTGTGAAGTCAGTTTCTAACACTAGTGCCCTGTGAAGTCAGTTTCTAACACTAGTGCCCTGTGAAGTCAGTTTCTAACACTAGTGCCCTGTGAAGTCAGTTTCTAACACTAGTGCCCTGTGAAGTCAGTTTCTAACACTAGTGCCCTGTGAAGTCAGTTTCTAACACTAGTGCCCTGTGAAGTCAGTTTCTAACACTAGTGCCCTGTGAAGTCAGTTTCTAACACTAGTGCCCTGTGAAGTCAGTTTCTAACACTAGTGCCCTGTGAAGTCAGTTTCTAACACTAGTGCCCTGTGAAGTCAGTTTCTAACACTAGTGCCCTGTGAAGTCAGTTTCTAACACTAGTGCCCTGTGAAGTCAGTTTCTAACACTAGTGCCCTGTGAAGTCAGTCTCTAACACTAGTGCCCTGTGAAGCCAGTCTCTAACACTAGTGCCCTGTGAAGTCAGTCTCTAACACTAGTGCCCTGTGTAGTCAGTTTCTAACACTAGTGCCCTGTGAAGTCAGTCTCTAACACTAGTGCCCTGTGAAGCCAGTCTCTAACACTAGTGCCCTGTGAAGTCAGTTTCTAACACTAGTGCCCTGTGAAGCCAGTCTCTAACACTAGTGCCCTGTGAAGTCAGTTTCTAACACTAGTGCCCTGTGAAGTCAGTTTCTAACACTAGTGCCCTGTGAAGCCAGTCTCTAACACTAGTGCCCTGTGAAGTCAGTCTCTAACACTAGTGCCCTGTGAAGTCAGTTTCTAACACTAGTGCCCTGTGAAGCCAGTCTCTAACACTAGTGCCCTGTGAAGTCAGTCTCTAACACTAGTGCCCTGTGAAGTCAGTCTCTGACACTAGTGCCCTGTGACGTCAGTCTTTAACATTAGTGCCCTGCTATCTCTGCTGGATCCTGTAATATAACAGTGCCTGTTCCAATCTGTCTTTGAACATCTTGAAAAGTAATGCATCGCATTTTCACTTTATTCATCTTATTAATGTATGCTATAGTGGTACACTCCAGCAAAACGTAGATAAGTAACACCCCCTCCTCCCCACACACTCCCCTCAGTAATGCCCAGGTAGTGAAATACTTACGTTCAGCCCTGCTGTTGAGTTCTTCACTATACAGCACTGTCTGCAGTCTTTGCCACGCATAGAAAGACTGTGCAGGCATTGCCATATGCGACTGTCCGGAATTACAGCAGAAACCCCTATTGTGCATGCTCACCACGTAGCCCATTCATTGCTATGGCTGGCCTGTACACCAGGTGGCCCCCAGCCATCCAGAGGAGTATGGACCAACTATAGGAAATAATGGACTGAGCGTTGTCAATAGACAGTATTATTATTATTCATTATTATACAGGTTTTTATAAAGTGCCAACAGTTTGCACATCGCTTTACAATATAAGGAGGACATTACAGTTACAATACAAGTCAAGACAAAATGGTAAGAAGGGTTGGGCAGGGCTGCACAGTAAAGATCTCATGGGATTGTAATTCCCATTAACACCCACCCCCCCATAACAATAAACCTATGTGGTAAATTAAAAACACAACAAAGATTGTGGGAAAACCATAAGTTGTGGCCTCTTTATTGGGTTTAGATACATTTAACCATGAAGTAGACTTTAACCCCTTCATGACTGAGGCCTTTTTTTTTCTTCATTTTTTGCACCCATGTTATATTCCATATTTTAGGCCTGAAAATTACTTAAAACCCCCAAACATTATATATTTTCTGAAAGCCAAGACCCTATAGAATAAAATAACGGCAGTTGCAAATTTTTATGTTGCACGATATTAGTGCAACTCCTCATCAAACCCCACAATTTAGTGAAAAGTGCACTTAAATTCCCCAAAACACAAAAAAATACCCATTGTTTAATAAAATATAAAAGATGAGGTTACAACAAGTGAATAGATAGCCAACATGCCCAGGTTACAAATTGCGTGCGTACGTGAAACGGCGACAAAATTCAGTACCTCAAAGAGTCCATAGACAACGCTTTAAAAGCTCCCACAGATCATCAGTTTAGAAATACCCAAAAATACTGACCCTAGAATTATTGCTCTCACTCCAACGTGCGTGGCGATACCCACCATGTGCACCGCGTTTGTCATTTTCATACGTAGGCACACCTGCCGCGTGTTTACGTGAAGATGCGCATTGCTATCACATAGGAGGGAGAAAAAGCCCACCATGTGATAGCGGATGGTGGTGACAGGTACTCTTTAAGATGATGCTGGGGGTCCAAAAGACCCCCGGTGTCACCTTTACACTCTCAATAAGCTATTGAAGTGCAGATCGCACTTCAATACTTTATAGCTGGGCTTCAGGAGCCCAGCACTGACGTCTATGCATCGCTTCTGGTCCCATAGAACGGGGAGGGGAATCGACGAATGGAGGTTCGTCCACCTCCTACCCAGCTTCTGCCGACACCAAAGAAGCCAGTCCCAGGCCCGTAGGAGGGGCAACGGAGCCCAGGAAACACGGGGGGGGGGGGACCCGTTCACCGGCCCATAGAAGCGATCTGGCGGCAGCTGGGCCACCAGAATCGCTTCTACTGTAAAGCCGACAGTCGGCTTTATAAGTTTAAACAGAGTCCCGGTGGCAAAAGCTGCCTGGAGTCTGTTTAAACAATCCCGATGCCAGCGACGTACACTGTACTTCACTGCTCGTGAAGAGGTTAATGGGTAATTCCACTTTTTCAGCCAAATTTGGGAAAATGGACTTACCCTTTCCAATCTGCCCTCCTTCCCCCCTGCTCTTACTTTCCTACTTTGCAGTGAACGCTCCTTTCCCTCCGTGGCTGCCAGTGTATTTTTTGTACAGCAGCACAGCTCTATTTTAAATTCTGCTTGCAAATGGTAAGTACTCATTGGTCAGCACGGTTACCTCCGGGGCTTAGAGGGGCAAATTGGTAGGGGTAATTCGATTTTCCCAATTTTTGCTGGGAAAGTGGAATTGCCCTTTAACCTTTCTCGACAAATGTAACCCATGATAACCATAAACAGAACTCAAGCAGTAATAACTTACACTAACCAAATTACTGTCTACCAACCACTCTCCACCCACAAAGTGGGCGACGTTACCCCATGAAGATTAAACGTGACAGGGAAAAACAGAGCAAAGGTGGATGGGGAGCAGGTCAAAAGATCCATAAGGAAGGCTGAAGATAACTCAGAGGTGAGTCCAGCTGCCGCTCCTGAGGTAACTGATGACCCCGCCCAGTGACAGGAGTGACTATAGAAGTGAGAACATGCACTCATTGGCCAGCTGTTTTCTCACTGAAAGATCTGTCACCAATCCTGTGCTCAGCTGATTGAAGATCTGCCCAGCAACCAAGGTAAATCCTCCTAGCAACAGCAGGTAGCGCACAACCTGAAAGAAAAGCACAAAGTAATAGCAAGCAGCCACAGTACCTAACAGTGACCACAGACCTTTATTTGAATATAATTCATTTTAAAAACACATTGGTGATAGGGGTGACAATTCCATGGGGCCTCTTTACTATTTTCTTTTTTCTTTCGTGGCCCTAACAGGAGTGGGGGTTAAGGTAAGTACTTTACTACCTGGCCTTCACCATTTAGGTTGGGAGGAAATGGTGAATAAAAGTTGTCCTTTAGCCCCCCCTTACACTTACGGGAAATCCCGCGATCGTACGAGAATCGTACAGTGTATGTAAGGCGTGCAACCGTTTCTACTGTACGGTCGCACGTCTTCCGTCGGACAAGCAGGTGACCTGCTTGTTCGACAACTGCCGAACGGGCCGGTGTGCGCACGCGCACACTGCCCGTTTGCAGTGATCGGAAGCCCGCCCCTCACTGCGGTCATCGGAAACCCGCCCCTCACTGCGGTCATTGGAAGCCCGCCCCTCAGCGGGGCGGGCTTTCGATGATCGCAAATACGATCTGCCCGTCCAAGATGGGCAGATCGTACGAGCTTTCAATAAGCTTACGACCATCACAAGACAAAAGTCTTGCGGTGGTCGTAAGGTGTATGGGCACCTTTAGACTCAGCGTTTTCAGGCAATTTCAAAGCATTGCTTTGTGAGTTTGTGACTTTTTTCCATGTTCTCATTCTTTTTTTAGCCAATGGAAAGATAGCTACTAGGAGGAGGAGATGGTTGTTAGGTGTGACATCGCACATTCAACACACATTATGCATATTTTAAGGTGCTCATATTGAAGTCTATGGGGACACAATTCTACCAGAAAAAAGCGCCTGTACCTTTTGGAACTAGAAGCGACACAACACCCAAGAGTAAAGTAATAGGATTCTTCATGTTGAGCATTGTCGCGCCTGAGCAAATACACAACAAAATGCTCCGGTGTGAATGGGGTTTTAAGCCTTAAAGGAGAAGTAAGTGTTTTTCCCCATGGTTCTCTTTAGGATCACGGGAGGACATATACTGGCATCCTCCCGTGACTCATAGCTCAGTACATCGCAAGCTATTGCCTGCGATATACTGTGAGCGCCGCAGCCAGGACGGATCCCGACATTACTATCGAGATTAACCCAGCTGCGTGAGTGACAGCTGGCTCTGCCTATCTAGAGGCAGAGCAAGCTGTGCCCAGCCCCTCCCCTGTCCGTTCCTCCAGTCAGCGCTGGGGGGAATCCCGGCGGGCAGCGGTGACTGACAGATGGAAGTGAGCAGATCGGTGCACGTTTCTGCTTACTTACCGATCGATAGAGCCGGCCTGTGACAGTTTCTTTGTCACAGGTCGGCTCTAACTATGAGAATGAGTGGGAATCACTCACCTCATAGTCCTCCTTTAAAGTGCACTCAAGGAACACAGCTTACCAGTGCTTAGTACTTCAATATTCCATGCAGGCATTCTTGTACTGCACCCTTCCCCCCGACTCCATTTTGCCTGTATGTTTTGTCTGGTGGTCCTGGAACACAACTGCTTGTGATGCTTAAATATCATCCTTGCTGCCTCTCACATAGAAAAACCGCTGTACAAATGTTAATAGTGAGATGCTTTTCATAGCCGCCTATCAGATTTAAACCTGCATTGGAAATCAGAATTTCATGAGTGATGCAGGAATCAGAGAAATAGAAGATTTGAAAGGGCACGGGCTTCAGGAAATACACTCCTACTGCCCTCTTACTGACCCTGTGAGGTGGTCTGTGTGTACTGTGGATTACAGAGAGCACAGATGCAGTGTAGCTCACTGATTAGTAACTCATGTGTTTCCTGGCATTGTTCTTTATCGTTTTGAAACCTTTGTTCCTATGCAGGCTCGTGCTTTGTGCCATGATTCTAAAAGACCAAAATGTGCATGGTAAACTAACAACAGAACGTTCATCCTTTTCGTTATTTCCATGATATGACTCTCCGTGATGAAGACTTCTATTAATCTCTGCAAAATGGATAGAAAAGGTTACAATTCTGTGAAGCAAGATGAAGAATATTTTACTTATTTAAATATGATCTGTTCTATACTGACACATAGCCACTAATGAGATTCAAACTTGGAATAGAAGAAAAGTGCTAAAGTGTTCTGTGTGCACATATACATGTCCCTCTGATAGCCTGAAGCTGTTATAGCTTGCCTTCCACAGCCCTATATACAGTTATCTCCCCTTCCTTCCCCAATTGCAGCCCCATCTACAGTTCCGAACCCCCCCCCCCTTTCCCCCACTGCAGCCATTTACAAAATTCCCACATATGCAGTTACAGCAGCCATGTATACAGCTACCCCAGCCATAAATACAGCTCTCACCATGCAGCAACCATTTATATAGTTCTGGTCTCCTCAGCAGGCATATATACGAGGGCGAGTCAAAAGTTATTTACACTCTTGCACTTCTCTCTCCATTCATACACACTTCTTCAGGACAAAACACTTTCTCCATACTGCGCACAAAGTCTTTGATAAATAACTGCAACAGGCACAACCTCAGACCACAAAAAATTAATCACTGCACGCTGCTCTTCTTTCGTGCAAATCACAAGTAGGGCATCCATTTTTTCTCGACCCACAGTTACAAATGACTGACATAACACGTTCACACCTGCACAGCAGTGACTGGGGAGACAGTAGCCTTGAATGGAAAGTGCTGATTAGAGTGCGGCCAAAAGAAGTTTTAATATAACCGGAGTGCGGATAATTTTTGACTCCTCCAGAGCCATTGTTGTAGCTAGGGAGGAGTGAATATGCTTGGGTTTTGTTCTCAGGCCGTTTATTGAACCTGTCTTAAAGGCCAAAAATGTCAAACTTAAATCTGAACCACGCTGAAATCTATAGGGGGTGAATTTTGAAAATAAATGTTACCCATTTTTCAAGGATAATAGGCATGGGATCGTTAGACAAAGGACATGACAAGCTGGGCACTGCCATGGGGCCATGCCCTCCCGTAGTGATGTACAGGCAGCTGCACGCAATTACACACCACAATTGTTCCTCCCAGGAGGTCTCTGGACGGGCATGCACGCTGTATGGATGTGCACTCCCTTGTGAACGAGCCCTTAATACTAGGCATGCACCGATACAGATGCTAGTATCTGTGCCAATACCGAGTATTTGGGCGAGTACTAGTACTTGCCCAAATGCTCCCGATGCCTATCCCGATACCGGAACTTCTGGTATCAGTAAGCTGGGCGGCGAGTCATTACATGCTGCCTGGCTTCCTGATTGGCCAGGAAGCCGGCTCCATGCTCCCTCGTCACTTGGGGGTCTATTCACGAAGCAGCCGAAGGATCTGGCCGTAGCTTCGGCTGATCCTTCGACTAGCTTCGGCCCCAGGACCCCTTCGGTTCAGTAGAACCGAAGGGCTGCTGTACGGGCTATTCACTAAAAAAAATATTGGTACTCGTACTCAATACTGAAGAACCGGTAACGGTGCATTAATACCATGTTTCATTTTACACGCATATTTAAGGTGTAACTAGTTCTGGTCTCCTCAGCAGGCATATATACGAGGGCGAGTCAAAAGTTATTTACACTCTTGCACTTCTCTCTCCATTCATACACACTTCTTCAGGACAAAACACTTTCTCCATACTGCGCACAAAGTCTTTGATAAATAACTGCAACAGGCACAACCTCAGACCACAAAAAATTAATCACTGCACGCTGCTCTTCTTTCGTGCAAATCACAAGTAGGGCATCCATTTTTTCTCGACCCACAGTTACAAATGACTGACATAACACGTTCACACCTGCACAGCAGTGACTGGGGAGACAGTAGCCTTGAATGGAAAGTGCTGATTAGAGTGCGGCCAAAAGAAGTTTTAATATAACCGGAGTGCGGATAATTTTTGACTCCTCCAGAGCCATTGTTGTAGCTAGGGAGGAGTGAATATGCTTGGGTTTTGTTCTCAGGCCGTTTATTGAACCTGTCTTAAAGGCCAAAAATGTCAAACTTAAATCTGAACCACGCTGAAATCTATAGGGGGTGAATTTTGAAAATAAATGTTACCCATTTTTCAAGGATAATAGGCATGGGATCGTTAGACAAAGGACATGACAAGCTGGGCACTGCCATGGGGCCATGCCCTCCCGTAGTGATGTACAGGCAGCTGCACGCAATTACACACCACAATTGTTCCTCCCAGGAGGTCTCTGGACGGGCATGCACGCTGTATGGATGTGCACTCCCTTGTGAACGAGCCCTTAATACTAGGCATGCACCGATACAGATGCTAGTATCTGTGCCAATACCGAGTATTTGGGCGAGTACTAGTACTTGCCCAAATGCTCCCGATGCCTATCCCGATACCGGAACTTCTGGTATCAGTAAGCTGGGCGGCGAGTCATTACATGCTGCCTGGCTTCCTGATTGGCCAGGAAGCCGGCTCCATGCTCCCTCGTCACTTGGGGGTCTATTCACGAAGCAGCCGAAGGATCTGGCCGTAGCTTCGGCTGATCCTTCGACTAGCTTCGGCCCCAGGACCCCTTCGGTTCAGTAGAACCGAAGGGCTGCTGTACGGGCTATTCACTAAAAAAAATATTGGTACTCGTACTCAATACTGAAGAACCGGTAACGGTGCATTAATACCATGTTTCATTTTACACGCATATTTAAGGTGTAACATAAAACATGATCACATCACCAGAGTCCCCCCTACACTTACCTGAATCATCTCTGAATGGAGCCACCGCATCAGGGGGATTTGTGGTTCTCAATAGAGTACAAGTACAGTGAGGTCACCACAGTTGTCATCCATTCATACTCTCTCCCGTCCCTGTAACTGAAAATCCATACCTCAGTCCGAACAGGGACTGGAGGAACAGTCTGCAGAAGTCAGAGCTTTGCACCCATGACGCACTGATTGCGATTGGAATGCTGTACTCCAATGCAAAAAAATAACAAATGCACATTTTTTCTTTTACGTATGCAGTTCTTTTTTGTGAACGTTTCCTTTAAGAACAGAAATGTGTAATGATCAGTTGTGATAGAATCTTTTTCCTCCTCCCTAATCAGAACTTTTCTTTTGAGGTGAACCCCAGGGAGGCGAGTATGCACAAAGTGGAAATACACATGCCTGACCTCCTGCCTGGTAAATGACCTGAAGTCCTGGGCAGCCCACCAGACACAGGGAGCTCTTCAACTTTCTGTGCAGCCCCACTTGATCAACTCCCCCTCCCCCCCTTCTTGACTGCACGGTATGGGAGCAGAAGAACACTGCTAAGGTCTTCCCTCTGTCCCTCTCATTCTACCTTTTCTTACTGTCATCACATATGCAGTGCTACTGATCCTGATTGGCTCCTAGTGTTTTCCCTCCCTCTCCCAGTGCTGCTCTACACAGGATTACAGGAAGGTGATGTCCACATGTATTACCTTTATCAAGACATTTCAATTGAACTTTATGCAACTGAAGCCAAAACTTCTTTTTTTTTAGTTTTGGATAGAGTGGAGAGGGGTTAGAACACCTCAGTTTTTTTTCTCTTTATTGCTGTCTGTGTCCTCCTAGGGAGATTCACCATCTCTATTACTCCTGATGACTATTATCACTGAACAAAAATCCCACATTTTGGGTTGCCATCAGAACAGGAATGGATGGGAAATCCTCCAATGGGGACACTAGTTCCGGTGGCTTACTACCAGGAATAGCCCTCACTTTGGAGGGATTTCCTCTCACTTTCTACTGTAGCTATGGTACAGGAAGTGAAGGTAAATCTCCCTAGTGGGGACACTGATTGAAAAAAAAAATAATACTTTAATGTTTAAAGAAACCCGCTGCATTTCTTTTACCATCCACCTTGAGAAGTGAGTTTTGGAAGCTCTCCCATTCTGAATAAATGGTGTACATGTATTAGAAGAAGCCCAGGTTGTGTCTAATCCTCTGCCATACAATGTCTGCTCCATCAGCACAGCGCCCGCTCCGAGACCCCTCTGTGCCGGTCAACGTGCAATCTGCCTGGGCTAGCATGCAGTGTGTGCCCGGCTCTTCAAAGCACAATATCCACAGTCATCTCCATGACAAGATTTCTGAGACACCCATTGTGGCTTGTGAATGAAGCAGTGAGGGTCCGGGTTACAGAGTGGCTTCCTCGGAGCAGAGGGGCCATGCTGAAGAACAAGTAGCCCTTCCCTGCTGCGCCGGCTCCGCTTCTCTCCTCCAACTCCCGGGCGAGGATACACAGCGCACACCGCCATCTGTCGGCCATTCGTGGAATAGCGCCTCTCCGCTTCACACTCATAGCACAGCAGAGACCAGCCAGTTCAAGGATAAAAGTTATCCTTTCCATTATTTCTCCATATTAAACGTCATGTATGAGGATGCAACTATCATATATACTGTACTCGTATATGTTCTTATATGTGAGCCAATCATTTATTACATCGATCTTACGTGAAGGTTCTTAAACTTCATGTTAACACACAGATGCTGATTTACTTAAGGAGTTGAGTATTTGCACATAATAAATTGTGTGGATGTTCTCTTTAATGATCTAATCATTTAAAAAGCAAATTCCTGTTTACTTATATAATCTGTACATGATTGGACGAACGAAATGAATATTCACACAATTTATTATGTAAAGATTATCAGCTACTTTAGTAAATTGGTTGAAGTGACTCTTCCAGTGCAATCCCTTCTCCTGCTCGTTTTGCTCTCTCACCTTCATACAGGATATTTTTAGGAATAAGGACACTGGCTGTGTAAGCACATAGGGTACTCAGTGCAAGCACCGCAGGCTGACTTCCCAGGGCCAGTGTGAGCTGCTGCTGGGGGGAGTGGACACATTCCAGAGGTGTGCCACTTCTGTCCCTGAACTTCAGGACAACTCACAGAAAACATGTGCTTTCTTTCACATTTCTCTCCTGTAATTAATGTCTCTCTCTTGTACAATTACAATATATAGCCCCAATGTGTATATAAAATTAATAAATTATACACATGCACATCCACCAATCTATGTATTACACATCTATATCTATCTATAGACAATATATATGTGAGTTTTTCCTGTAGTGACCCTGAGGAGCAGGGCACTCTGTACTAACATCAATGCTAATGAACAATGAAGTTCCCTGGCACAGCCTCGGTTGCTTGCATTTTACTGTTGATCACACCTGCTTCAAAAGTTTATGAGCTCCCTCCAATCTTAGGTGTCCCAACCCTTCATTTAATGATATCAGAGCTCCGCCATGTCACCCCAGCCCGCCAATAGGGGGAAATGAGCGACCTTTCCATAACCCTACCGCCGCTGGAGGGAGTGTGGGGATGGAAGGGTTAATGAAGCCAGTATGGGATTCATCCTACAAGTCTCGATATGCTACATTTTCCCCTTCTTATTTCTTTCCCTTGAAGTCCCTCTCAGCTAAGTAACAAAAAAAAACTGAACTCCTTGGAACCCGATAGAGGAAAATGTCCTTTTTATGTGTTCCTTGCAGTGTAGTAGGCACTGAATGCAAATTGTAACTAATAAATCATCATCTGATACAAAACGTTAAGAACACAGTCTACCCCCTTGTTTAAGGGAGGCTTACAAGGCAATGATTTAATAAATGGTGCCAGTATGTATGTCATCTGTTTCCTTGGTGACAGTGTTCAGCCCCCAGAGCCGCTGGGCTCCTGAATTGTAAGAGAAGAAAAAAAAAAAGCATGCTATTTCTGTACAGTCATTTATCACTGTCACCGCATAATGATTTCACTCGCTGCTCCTTATTGATGTTTGTAATTGCATTATCTCATAACGGCTATGATCAATGAAAGCGAGCTATGCATTCTGGGGTCAGAAGATGGCAAAGTACTGTTTGTCCCCCCTTTAATACAGCAGCCAATCATTATCCTCAGAACTGGATTCGAGACAAGAAAAATTCATCTGATCTGGGAATGACCCTGTTAAACATCTCTGCCCTTCTCTTCGTATGTAAAACAAGCTTGTTGTAACCAATAAAGAAATAAGATTATAAAAAAAATGTTTAAAAAACAAATCCATTGAGTTTTTTCTCACCCAAACAAAACAGCTAATATCTAATATAACAGCTAATCCATGGCTTCCAGCGGTAAAACAACATGAAAAAGTAACACAACTAAATAAAATAAAACCTTGAAAATTCTTTTACTGTTGCTTGATAGAAGTAAATTACACTTTCTAGATCTAATCACCCGTTTAATAATCACAGGTGAGAAAATCATATTTAGGGACACGCACCCCCATGCTTTTGTTTTAAGACACTGACAATGGCAATCAAGAGTCCCATTAATCACTGCAAGTCGCTATTATGGAACAAGGGCAACAACTATGCGAATTGCGAAGATAGAGAGATCAACTTATCCACTTGCTGTGTACTATATGAACAGAAAAGGAAGATCTAGGTTAATTGTCAGCACAAAGCTTTATTTGGCTGTCAAAGGGAGAGCTAAATATCACTGTTATTCTTTCTTTTTTTTTTTTTTACATCTTGTCTTGTTGCAACGCCATGAAGCTGTTAATCCAACAATAAAAGGCGAACTATCAATGCTTTTTAAACTTTTAAAACAACCTAGCACCCTAGCTGAAACAAAAGTATTTAGTGCCCACAGAGGTGTGAAGGCCAATTTATAGGAAACAAAGGGTAGTCGTGTAGGGACAGTAGTGGAAGTTGTTCATCTAGTAACGTGAACATTTAGGGAGTTTAGTAAATAACTCTGATTATAAAACTGATGATAGCAAAAAAAGTATTTCTTTTTTTATTTTAATTATTTCCCTCACACATGATTGAGTAATCAAAGCGAATGCAGCGTCGCCTCATTTGTTAACATTTACTTTTGCTAAGTACATAACTTTAGTGAAGCATCCCTCAATCTGTAATATAAAATATTCCCTGAGAAGGAGAATATCATAAATATTTGTTGCTATTTTACATCTCTGGAACCTTCAAGCGTTATGAAAACAAAAATAGTTATCGATAAGGCTTAGCAATAATCCAGAAAAATTGGCTTGTCATTAAACTTCTGTAGCAAATTAAATTCTACAAAATGTAGCTGAAAAGACGATTTTTAATGAGCTATCTAAATCCCATACCAAGCGATCGAACTGGACCCGTTACAAAGTAGCAACCCAACTCTCAGCCATGCAAATGTTATATAGAAGACTCAACCCCCAAAGCTTTACACCAGGATAAGAATCTTTATTTTCTGCCCTTGTCATTGGACTCAGCTGAGAATCACTGGCACTTTTCCTGAAAATAAGGATTTCTATCCTGTTGTTTTAGCTTTGTGAATTTTTTTAAATCTTTAAACATACACACACACATCCGGTTAATAAAAATGCATCTATAATGTGCTAATTGTTTTATTTTTAAAAAGACAATTGATGTAAAATATAGCACAATCCTCCATTTGATAGCATTTTCTAAAAGAACTTCCATTGTTTCTGATCTTTTCTGGCATGCAAAGTAAACCCGCTATCCTTCAGCTAATTCCTAACTGGTCCATGGCAGGGAAGAGGTTAATACCCCGATCTATAGACGCTCAAATGTTCAAGATGATGATAAAAGTGCCCTCTATGAAAAAACATTCTACCCGCCGATACAGGAGTCTGGGAGTCCCATATAACAATAGTTATCCTATGTGCAATATGAAGGGAAAATTAAAGGGAAGTTCCCAGTATAAAACAGAAAAATAGAACATCAATTGATACATCAAGAGAGTAAAAAAAGTAGTATGAGCAGTTCCCTAGGAAGCTCTCTTCAGCGCTCCATTTCTAAAGCAGTATTGATTAATCCGATCAAACTGATGAAAATCAAAGAGTGACCAACCCAAAGTGACTCACAGCTCACCGTCTGCACTACAGGAGGCTGACAAGTTACTGGGGAGCTCCTTGCCTGGGAATCTGCCTTCTCACTTATTCTATTAACAGAGAAATTCGCTGATAGACAAATAAGAGAAACAAAAGTCTCAGCATTGTGGATCCCCCTAGAAGTTTCTGTGCAGGATTCCCCATAGATGTGAGAGGTGTCATCGGCTCATTGTTAGTGCCGCTCTCCCGGCTTGGTGGCTGCGTGTTTGTCCTCAGGCACAAGGATGCTGATTTGAATAATTTTCCTCGTCTGCTTACAGCTAATACAGAGCCTTGTCATCGATTGCTGCACAAGAAGCCAGCCAGGACTAGGTAGGTGGGTGCCACTGCTGTCAGGAGAGCTGGATTAGCTGCATGGGAGGTAATCTTTACATGCTATTATTAAAGAGCACTGGAAACAGGAGGGAAAAAGCTGCTGGGGAGAGAGAGAGGAAAAGATGGAGAGGGAAAGAGAGAGGAGAGAGAGAGAGAGTAACACAAACCATATAATTCTTCTACAGGAAATTCTCACTGGGTTTACATGTGTATGACAGCAGTCCAAGGGCTGCACATATGTATTGGTGTACATGCAAGGATAATGTGTGTGTGTGTGTGTATAAATATATATATATACACACACACACGCTATAAATTACAATTATAGAAATTAATAATAATACTAATAGTTATTTGAGAAAATAACTAAACATAATGCCTCAATATGTCCCTATATATGAATCTATCTATCTATCTATCTATCTATCTATCTATCTATCTATCTATCTATCTATCTATTTCTCTTTTTACCTATATGCCACATATGTATCCCATTTAATTGGCTTTATTGTCCATAGGTTTCCCTGAACCCTTTTCATTATCCATGTACTTGCAGGCAGTGATTGTTCTGGGACGAGGTTGACCCGCAGATGAAGAGGAGATTGCGCCATGCAGGGATAGGTTAGGTGTTTCTTTCTCATTTAGGTGGAAATGAGTTTCCTTGCTAAACCTGCTCCAGTGAAGTCAGGCCGGGGTTGCTGAGCGTACTTTTGATGGGCTGACAGTTGGACATAAATAAGTTAGGAAATGAGAGGAAAATGGGAATGTCTAGACAGGAAAACTTATTGTGTTCCCTGGATAAGGAAAGAAAAGGGACATGAGTTAAGAATGAAATAAGATATTACTTTTGGGGCAACGTGGAGACTCTAAATGATTGCATGTAAGTCCAAATTAAATAATGAAGAAATACATAAGATTATTAAAATCAATAAAGTTGAAGGTGGAGTGTAAATCTTGTTATATATCGATGATTATGGCATCTTAAACAATAATCTTATATCATAATTTTTTTAAATAATTTTATGGCACCTGGATAATTGATTCATGCAGCAGTAGATAAGGACATTTCCATGCTGGAAATTTTTTCACTGACCTTAAATTGTTCCTTTTCCTTTAAGTAAAGGGAATGATAATTTCACAAGGAATCCCCTGGACAGGCGCTCACGTCAGCCATTGAGCAATTGTCTTTTGGCAGTTGGCGAAGCATGATCATTTCAAGGACAGGTAAATATTGTAGCTGGCCTAAGGCCACACATTTAAACCCTGACACAGTGTGCGATAATCGAAGTAGGTGAATGGCAGCAAAGCTTGCAGAAAAGTTGGAGCACTCATTTCCACTGACAAAGATGTTTAAGATGTTAAAAGATCTTTGCCATTGCTAACTTTTCCTCCCTTCTCTCTGTAGAAGTGGATGTGATTTTTTACCTGCATGCCTCTCCCTTATTGTTATGTATCCTTACACTGCATGCTGCTAAACAACTATGTACTTGTTTGTATGTCCTCTGTACTGCCATTCTTTTATATATATGTTACCTTGAACAGCAGGAGATGTAAGTTAGAGATAATGCCAACAATGGTAATAAATAAATAAATACATACATTAACCAAAACTGCACTTATTCAGTTAGAGAACTCCTAGGCTATATGCACATGGCCATAAGAAATTTACTGATCATTAGACATGTAAGCTGCAGAAAAAATTGTTTTAGTTCAGATATTTCGGGATTCAGGATTCAGATCCGAAATTCAATTCAGTTCGGGTTTTGGATTCGGACAAAATCCAAATTTTCATTAGTTTCGGATGAGTTCACGAATATTCGTTGCTAATACCATAGAAAACCATACACAGATATGAATACTAAAGCTGAATCTCCTAGACCAGAATGGCATTCAGGACCTGTATTTCCAAATTGCATTCAGGAGCTCCCGAATGCCATTCGAGTCTGGGACCCTCAGCTTTAGTAATATATCTATATGACTCCTAGACCAGAATGGCATTCGGGAGTTCCTGAATGCAATTCGAAAATTCGGATCCTGAATGCCATTCGGGTCTGTGAGCCATATACATATATTACTAAAGCTGAGGCTCCCAGACCGGAATGACATTCAGGAGCTCGAAAATGCAATTCGGAAATTTGGATCCCGAATGTCATTCGGGTGTAGGAGCCTCAGCTTTAGTATTATATGTATTTACTGTATTTACTGTATATGGCTCCCATGTTGCTGTATCGAAAATTCGTGTTCAGACCCATTTGGATGCATTAAACCGAAAAACACATCTGATTGGCCAGAAAAGTCACATGAGCGATTCAGTTTAGTTTTTGAACGAAATTCGGACGGGATCCAAAATTCGGAAAACGGAATTCGGATTCGGACACATTCGGATGCATTGGGATTCAGAAATTCAGATGTGTCCGAATTTCGGAAAATTCATCTGAATTTTTATTTGGAACGATACGAATGACACATGTCTAATGATCTTATATGTTTTTTTCTGGCCACAAAGTTCCAGCTTAAATGATCAGTAAAATGCTTGCGCTTAGACACGTAAACACATATGCCTAATATTCTTGGAAGATGGAAGATCTTACTTACAGTGCAAGATTTGGTATTGTGGGTATATTCAGTCTGAAGAAGAGATATCTTACAGACAAGAAATTTTCAATGTTTTTAACTCTGCAGTTATTAAAATACCTACTGATCTTGCCACGAAGGTCCTTGTGCAGGCACCTGTGGTAAAACTCTGTCCCCTTCTCCTAATTTTGATTCTGCTTTGTCCCCGTGTCACATGCTCTCTCAATGGAGATTACAAGCATCCGTGCTGAGGCATGATGTACAGGCATGCTCCACTGTTGTCACCATCAGGAAATGATACGCTGCAGTTGCTTCAGTACATTAATGTAGTCTATAAAGTGGCTACAGGACATCAGCAGCAAGAGCTCCTCCTAACCTGGAAAGAAGGTCCTTCCACTGCTGTCCAAATCAGGAATTTCTCGCCTGCAGCTGCACGTAAGCAGAGGAGGGGGAGATTTGCGGTGACGCCATTGACTTGATATGGCTACATGGATATATTTGGTCAATGACAATGACCTAGAATGGCCATGTGGCCATAAAAGATGAATGATGTCAACACAAGCATCCCAACTCTTTTGTTTGGGTGCAACTGTGGGGTGGAGAATTCCCCGGGCCACAGCTATTTGGGCAGGTGGCCTAGTGTCACTTCTGGGCTCATCAGCAGCACTGAGATACAGAAAAGGATAAAAAAAAGGTAAATGTAGTATTTTATTTAATAAAATAACAATTCTTTATGATAAATAGAGATTTATAAAAGGAAATGTTGTTCAGTCAGAGTTTACATCAACTTTATTATCATGTTCAAATATATCCCAGGCCAATAGAAGATTTGGTAAATCAACTTTGCTTTTTGTGCAGAAACTGTACAAAGCAAAATGAGACATCAGTTGTGTGTGGAAGAAAGAAGATTTACGCAAAGGATCTTTTTAATAACAGTGTATCTAAACCCAAGAACAAAAATGTAATATATTGCAGCTTAGCAGTCCTCAGATGTGGTGCCAACATTCGTTTTCTTTCTTCAGGCTTTTTGTTGTTATTTTTACCTGCTGATCCTGCCACTAACACACTTGTCCTAGAGGGACTTTGCTTGCTTTACTGTATATAAGGAGGAGCAATGTTATGGGGCAGCACAGTGGCGTAGTGGTTAGCGCCTCTGCCTTGCAGCACTGGGGGTCCCTGCTTCGAATCCCAGCCAGGTCACTATCTACAGGGAGTTTGCATGTTCACCCTGTGCTTGCGTGGGTTTCCTCCCACACTCCAAAGACATGCTGGAAGGTTAATTAGCTCCTCTCTAAGTTGGCGCTCGTATGTATACATGTGAGATAGGGACCTTAGATTGTAAGCTCCTTGAGGGCAGGGACTGATGTGAATGTGCAACTATGTGAAGTGCTGCATAAATTGTTGGCACTATATAAGTAAATGTTATCAACCCGAGGTTGACAGGCAGTGTGTTACAACTACAGGACATTCCCTCTGCTTAATTACATAGTTGGGGAGGTGTTCTGTAGTCCCAGCAAAACTGAAAGCAACAGTCCCCTGGGCTTAAGCTGCAGGCTTGTGAAAGGGTAAACTTGATTGTTACCATGTTGATTTACTAAGGAACTAGAGGCTGTTCATTTACCAAAGCATATGGGGTTAATTTACTAAAGGCAAATAGGCTGTTCACATTGCAAGGGCACAGGAATTGTCCCTTAGATTAGTAAATAAGGTAAAGCTCCGCTGACTTCCATTATCTATGCATGTGCAAGAAATGTTGTATTTTTTTTAATTTTCCTTGCTTGTGTTTGGGTATTCTGTGCAAAGTGAAGTTACACCTCATTCACTAAGCTAACGGAAAATTCCCTTGCCTCTTTGTCTTTAGTAACTCAACCTCTCTGTTTACTTTGCAAAGCAAATGTTACTGAATTAGGTGAAGCTTCAAATACATGCTCAGTCCTGTGCTAGAAAATAATTCTGTTTTTTTTTTTCCAACTTTTTTTTCCATGATTGGTTACATTAAAGTTAAATATAAGGCATTAATGTTAAAACATTACAACATGACATTAAAGTTAAAAAGCACTTGCCTTAAATGATGCCTCTTGATCTGATCATCTTCTTCTTTCCTGTAGTTTTCATCAGTCCCTCCAACGCTGGTGCCGGTCTCTGATCCAGCACTGACTGCTGCATCTTCTGTGTCCCACGGAGTCTGTGCGGGTGCACGATGCAGGGCTGCCTGCATTGACTTACCTTGTGTCTCTCCTCATCTCCCGGCTGAAGATCTGTACTGTGCATGCGCCTGCCCCATGATCCTTTGCGGCTGCCCGAGAATCTTCTTTTAAACCCTTTAAAGTGAACTCAGGGTCAGCTTTTTCAAAAGCATCCACTTTTCTAGGTGCTTAAAGCAGAACTCCCGGAAACAAATTTTATTAATCCTTGCAGCGGGGCTACCTCCACACTACTGCAAGGGTAAAGTTATGCTCACCTGATCTTTGGAGCTGCTTTGCTCTGAGACCCGTCCCTTCCATCTTGGTCACCCTCCGCTGCAGCAGTCTAAAGCCCCTGAGTCATCATGTTCTATTTCAGCCGATGTACGGCTGAAATTAGCTGTACCAGCCTGTAGTGAATAGCCGAACAGTGTTCGGCTCCCTTCACTTCAGATCGGTCATTCACTCGGCTGCCCTCGGCAGCTTCGTGAATAGACCCCACAGTGTATAGAATGTGTGGACTCTGAGGGACGTTGCTGCAGCGTAGGAGGAGAGAGGCTGGAGCGAGTGCCATCACAGCCAGCTGGCTCCAAGGACCATGTGAGTATAACTTTTTGGAACCTAGACAAAAAACAAGCAGTTAACCCTTGCAGTGCGGGTAGCCCCTCTTCATGGGATAAAAAAATTTTGGCTGAAGTTTTTCTGCTTTACGTAAATCAAAAGTAGACGCTGTTCGCTTAGCAGAGTAAATGTGCACCGACCTTAGTAAATAAGGTAACGTCTGTTACTTTAATCATGGGCTACAAATAGTTTTTTTTTTTTTTTTTATATTTCCTTGGCAAATGATTGAGCAATCGAAGTGAACACAGCATAAATGTATTTACTAAGCTCAGTGAACAGTCTCTTCAACTTGATCAAATTAACCCCACAGTTTCCTACTGACCTTCTGCAGCTCAGCAATACGTTTTCACTCTACAATTTACATAAAAACAAAAAAAAACTTTGCCATGAAATAATTTTTATTACATCAGAAAAAAATAATAATCTGTATAAGCAAATAAATATCTCAGTTTACCCAGAGCCGTAAATAGTGTGTGCAAATAAATGGCTTGTTTCTAAGCAGCGTATGTAGTTTATAAGATCTATTTTGAGTTAGTAAATAAAGCTGCCTGTATAGTAAACAGCCAGCAGCTGTGAGAACTCTTCCCTAACTCTTTCTTCATTAGGTCTGTAAAATCATTAAGCCATCAAGCCTGGAGCTCCCATTTGTTTACAGTGATGTACTGATGCACACAAGCAACGTTGCATCTGCGTGGGTCTGTTTGGGTAATCAGCTCACATAGCTCAGGGTATAGCCATAAATTAGGGCTGTTTGCAGCCATGCAGCTGGCTGGCTGACCTGCCCAAGAAACGAGAGAAGTCCTTTCATCTATTTTGAGAGTTTTCTGTCAACACCTGAGCTGTGCGGAGATGATATGTGTCTCCTTCTTGGTACACCAAATGTCTCCTTTCTGATTCGGCCCCACCGCCCCCTTCTCTGCGGGCCAGATCTCGTGCAGGCCAGGGGAGCTAGGGATGACCTTGGCAGCTCACTGTCAAGGTCAAAGAAGCCTAGGCTGCTTCAGGTGTCAGCATAAGCTCTGTGAGTTCAGCTCTTCCTCACCTGATCCAATAATAGTCACTGTGTTAGCCTTTAATGAGGTGCCCTGAGAGAGCTTAGCAGCCCCCACCTGCTGTCTCAGCATTAATACCAACAGGCCCAAAGAATGCCAACATGCAGCAGGCATCCCCTTCCTTTTTTCCTTCACGTGTTCAGAAATATTGTGTTTCAGCCCGACAATAAGCACTTATATTGAGTCTTGTCTTTGATCCATGCATGCCCAGAAAATCACCTGACAGTCAACTGTGACGGAGAGAGGATGAAATAAGGTAGCAGAGTATAATGACACGGTCTGGCATTGTACTCAAGGGGAGGATTATAAATTGAAAACCGAGGACAATTATTTCACACTTTCATTGTTACATGGGGTTTTAAGAACCTAAACCGGTTTAACACAGTGCTTAACTACTTTTTTTTCCTCCTATTTGCAGACATATGCTGCTGTCAGTTTAAGATATTAGCACAAAGTACACTATTACCATGTAAAATAATAATATGCTTGACATTTTGAGGGAATGGTCTACCTGGCATAAGGTTAGTGTGATGTAAAGTGGCTGTAAATACCATTATTATATCATAATACAATAATATTACAGCCTCCTTAATTTTCTGTTTCTTCTGTCCTCCCCGCTGGACACCGGCACTGCATCTGAAGGCACACAGACCAGCAAGATAAGCTGGGATACACTGAATTTTTGGCCGCATTTTTGGCTGTCATGGCACTTAGCCCAAAGTGCAATTTTCAGCAGAAATGTTTCGGCGGCCGAAATCTTGGTGCATCCCTAATCTTAACTATTAACAAAATTGTATCTTATTTGTGTATCACTCGGCTGTCATTTATATTCATCAGTAATGATACATGCATTTTCAAGGTATGTTTTGCTATTTCCTTGGTGTTCATCTTTAAAATATGCTCAAATAATGATTTAATACCAGATATTCCAACATAAGAAATGTCTTAATAAAAAAATACATTAATTAATTAAATAAAAGATAACCTAAATACTCAGAAACCACAACATAGTGATTAAACAATATTAAAACAATTTGAACTGCGTTAATGTTTCCTTGATTTCAGACCGTTCATAAAAATCCAAATGCTACAGCAGAAACATTTCAATGTAAAATACATGCAGCATCGAGGTCATATAGTTTAACTCAGAGTTTGCTAAAATGAAAGCAATTATATATAATTAATGCTGAAAGGAAAATGAACATTTAGTGGTTTCCAAAGATTAAACCGTCTGCAACTATCAAGGGAACTTTTTAGAATTTTTTAGTGTAAAAGGCTCATTTATGTAAAGATTATTCAGAAAATTGCAAGGCTAGTTATCCTTTCTAAATCATGTATTTGTCTCTGAAGCATCGTGTGATATCTCTGGGAAGGGTTTGCAGAATTGAAATTGGATAAAATTTGTTTTTTTTTCTTTGCCATCTGGTCTTTTAAATGCACTTTTTATTGAAAATCACAAATAAATGATAAGAACCCCAAATTATGAAAGGAAAATGCAACCTTTTATTAAAAGTTGAATTATTAAAAAAAAACTTGTTTCTATGTATTATTTACACTTGATATGCACATGTGAGAGTGGTTTTATATGTACTGTATATATCCATAGAGAATATATATATATATATACATAGAGTATATATATTGCTTGTTGCCGGGGGGGGGATGGATGATTGCTGGTGCTACCACTAGGTCTGGCTCTGTCCCACATCCCTGCAGCTCACTGATGTTACTGGTTGCCAGGAGCTGAGCGGGATTAGTGATGTCAGTGAGCTGGGCGTGATGCCGTCCCGCTTGTCACAGGTTGCTAGGAGCTAGCAACTGGGGATGCTCTGGCGCAACAGGGGCAGAACCACATGACCCAATGAGGCTGCTTCATTATAGGGTCGGCCCTGTGTATGTCTATGTTGTTTCATATAGCAGCATAAAACAATACTGCTTCTGTCTTATTAAAAATACATATCCAGCCCAGACACTAGAGTTTTACTGAAAGTGATGGGAGTGACAAAGATCTCTTCTCCTGTCAGCATGTGCCCTGTTAGCAAATGCACATTCAGTAGAACATATTTGGCTCCTAGTTCTGCCCCCCCTTCTCCCAATCTGACAGGAGTGCTGCTGTATGGGGGATTGCCCTTCATTAACATCCAGATGCTCCAAGAGACTTGACTTGTAATGAGTGCTCCCATACAACATTTTAGTAAAGATGTTGCTTGCACTTTCCATCATAGAAGTAGGTGTAGCCTACTGTAGTGGCTTCATATCTCGTTACAAAGTATAACATAACATATCTTATTACAAAGTATAAGCTTTCATAAATTTTCCTTGCTATCACAATCATGTAACAAATCTTTCCTTCTCTGCAACAAGTCTGTTTGCATCTCTGGAGAGTGCAGCTTAATATTTGGATTAAATGCAGCCTTGCAATTTATTATTATTAAGGATTTATATAGCGCCAACAGTTTGCGGAGCACTTTGCAATATAAGGAAGACATTACATAACAATACAATTCAAGACAAGATGGTAAGGAGGGCCCTGCCCCTGAGGGCTTACAATCTAAAAGGGTGGGGGGAGTGATGCATGAGGAGGAAGCTGTGTGGGGAAGAATTGTCTGAGAACGTGATAGTTGCGCGGTTAGGTTGTGGTGGGATAGGCTTCCCTGAAGAGATGAGTCTTAAGGGATCGCCTAAAGGCAGCCAAGGTGGGAGACAGACGGACAGGTTGGGGTAAATAGTTCCAAAGGATGGGAGAGACTCTAGTGAAGTCCTAGAGGTGAGCATGGGAGGAATTGACGAGGGAGCTGGAAAGCAGAAGGTCTTTTGAAGAGCGGAGGGAACGGTTAGGATGATAGTTTGAGACAGGGTTTGAGATATAGCCGGGGGCCGAGTTGTGGATTTGTAAGTCATTGTTAATATTTAGAATTTTATCCTTTGGGCTATTGGAAGCCAGTGGAGGGATCAACAGAGGGGGGTTGCAGACAGTGAGTGGTTGGTTAGGTGAATGAGTCTAGCAGCTGTATTCATGATAGACTGAAGGGGGATAGCCTGTGTAGAAGTAAGCCAATGAGGAACGAGTTGCAATAGTCAAGGTGAGAGATAACAAGGGAGTGGATGAGCAGTTTTGCGGTTTCATTGGTGAGGAAGGAGCGTATTTTGGAGATGTTATGAAGGTGAAGACGGCAGGATTTGGATAGTGATTGGACGTGGGGAAGAAAGGTGAGGTCCGAGTCAAGGATGACACCTAGCACCTTGGCATAGGCGGAGGGATGGATAGTTGTTTTATCAATCTCAAGGGAAAAGTTGGGGGACTCATCTTAATTGAAGCCAGATCTTTGAAACTTTTGAAATCAAAGATTTTCTTCTCAGAACATGTGTCAGAGAGCTATAACATCAACAGTGATGGGTTCTGATATTAGATATAAAGATCCATGTGGACTGGGGATGGGCCCACACAGAGGATGATTATGGGGTTGTGCAAGGAACACATGGCTCCTAAATGCAAAACAGGAGCCATCAAAGATTATGTGGAACTCATATTATTAAAGAGAAGCTGTAAACATTTCTGCTTGATCTGGAGGGGACACATTTCAGAAGGTTTGTGAGCCCCACACTAGTGCAGAGAAAATTTAGGTATGGAAAGGAGGTCCTATGGGCAATTAGTAGCAGGGTCACAGCTATGACACCGATGCTTCTATGACAACGTAATAAGCCAAAGACTTGAATATTTTAATATTAGCTTTCTACTCCAAATCTTTCTACATCCTGATAATATTAATTTAGGAATATATGCTACAGTATTATGATAGGACTGAGCAGGTACAAAATCCTTTAATCCAAAATGCAACATGTTTCTGTAAGAGGTAAGCCACGGATTTGTCTTCCCTACAGCCAGATTCCCAGTTGTATAGTATGCTCCAACAACTATAAACTGGGCTTAATGGTCATTGCTATGATACTCGGAAAACAGCATATACACTGCATATATGGCAATGAACATTAGTGATGATTAAGTGTTTTTAATATAGACTTTTCTTTTTACAATACTGATAGCTTTGCTGTATAGGTTGTTAAAGACTAATGCTGGTTGTAGAAACAAGAAGTGATAGAAATAATAACTTGAAATATCTTTGCAGATCACTTTTTTATATAATGTATTAATGATGTGATTATATATTGTGCCATGTCATATATAGCAAATACAGCTTTTCATATTATTGTATGGCCCATAGAAGCCAACAATGCAAATATCTCTACTAGAGACATGCAGACACATGGGTATACCCCAGGGATTTTAAAACAGCCAGTAAACCTTCCTGTGGATTGAATGGCCAGCAAGATTTGGGGTTGTGGGAGAAAACCCGTGTAAATGAGGGACAAACTCCATACAGACTGTGTTTCTTGTGTTAACTGAATGTAAGACTCCAGTGCTGAAAAAGAATGTGCCAGTCTTTTAACTTAAATGACGGTAAATAACCATACTATATCAGAAAAGTAAATTACTGTGCAAAATGTGCTATTATATTTGGATAGCATTAATTATTTGGTATATATGGGGAGAGAAGTGATGTTACATGTAAGAAAAAGCATTGGATAACAGATATAGAGAGAAATAAAGGTGTTTGCAACTATTTAGGGGAAGAGCCTACTACTCTCAACTTTGGGTCTTCACATCCTGCCAGGACTATCCACATCTACTTTATTTACTATTATTATTATTATTATTACTACGAGCTAGCTATGGGAATACTATATAGGATATCAGTTGTTTTCAGCTAAATATTGTTTTCACTAGGTTGCACATGATTCAGTTCTTCTGCCCAGCGCTTTAAGGGCTTGTTTACACCAGATCTTGATCCGTTTCTGCATCCAGATCTAGTCCAGATCTGGATGCGTTATGATGCATTTTTGACACATTTTTTTACATGTTTCTGATACGTTCCAGTGCCTTTTTAAGCTTAAAATGGGCTTCCAGGTGGGGTGTAGTGCGTTCCAGAGCGTTTAAATGCATTGTTTATGAGTTTACATGCATTTTGGTGCTTTCCAGAGCAGAAAAAATAGGGCATGCAGCAGTTTTTCCACATGCACTGGAACTGAACGCTGTGATGTGAACTAGAGCCCAAAATATCATTGGAATGCATAGGATGCATTTTTGATGTGTTCTTAAACTGCTCTGCTCTGCATCTGCTCCGCACTTGGTGTGAACTAAACCTGAGTCTCTAGGCCCAAAAACATTACTGGATCACTCTATTGCCCCTTCTTAGTGGACAACAGTACAAAGTGTCCTCATTCATTGGAGTTGACTAAATTTACTAAAGGCGTAGAAGAGTATCATAGAACCGTGTGTGGGCAAAAATCCTGAGTTAACACAGCTATGGTAAATATTTACTAAGATAAGTGAAAAGTCACTTTGCAAATTGAATATACTCTGCTCCTTTAGTAAATCAACTCCACAATTAAAAAAAGCCTTGAGCTCTATGCTATTTTTGGGTCAGGCAAAAAAAAACTTTTTATACCCTTTTACCTGAGTTCTTTCAATGTTCTTTCAAACATGAGCAATAGACACATGAACAATGTGAAAGTTTAAATGTAAGCTATTGTATTATCAGATAGCACATCCGAGTCATCAGTTCATTGGCTGCTGACTCTGCTCGTGCGAAGATTTGCCAACCAGCTGATCGAGGGATGCCAGCCGAAAGGGTGCTGACAGTGGCACCCATTGTGGAAATTTCTACCAGTTCCTCAAGAACTGGCCAAAATTCACACAATGTATGGCCACCTTTAGCCATTTTGGGGAGATCTGAATTTTACTGCTATCACTCTGCCTCCCTTGTATGGTAAGATATCAGGTGCATTGTTTTGACTTATTTAAAGCTCAAAGCAGAACTAGACCCACCAATGTAACTGTTTTCCCAAATAGAAGCTTAGATGGCACATTCATTGGCTATAAAGTATAGGAGGGTGTAGTTCTGATTTAACTATCAGAAATACCTTAATCTGGGTGTTTATAGTGCTGTCAGTCTAACAGGGTCAACATGTGTACAATAAGGGTGAGCACAGGGATGAGGTCCTGCTGTTCTTTCAATGTTCAATGCTGGGGCAAGGTTGGTCCAGACTGTATTGGTTAACTGCCTCTTCAGTTTGTGAGGAGGTTCACAACCTGGCTGTGCTGTCTGCTAAGGATAGATGTATTACAAGATAGACTAAACAGAATTATAAATCCTCTAGCAGGTATGTGATTAAAATGGTGTTCCCCATGTCGGGTGCCCTTCTCCATCACCTGTACAAGAGCGGGGCCACTAAAATAGGTTATTTGACTAGAGGCTCTACATGGCCTTCTGTACAACAGTTGTCTACAGACCTGGTCTATGCGTCTATAAGCTTCTGGGGGGTGTTGCAATTACGCCATTTCTTGTCTTTCCTTCCATCTCCTTTGTCTTTTAGGGCTAAACCTACACCTTTTGAGAGTTTGTGTGTAAATGACAGTCCTCTTAGACACACAATTTCGATACTCTATGCACTCTTATGTTCACATGGGGAGGGTAGGGAACTTTCTTTCATTACTGGATGGGAAAGAGTTCTGAAGCTGACTTTTACGCCACCCCAGATTGACTATATCATCTTCACCCATAAATCTTCCATTAGTAATCTTTATCAGGAAGCTGGTTATAAGTTGTTGACCAGATGGTACCAGAGGGTCGCCGTTACATTAGATCAGATTTACTAATTTTTTTGGCATTTGCTGGAGATGTGGACGGGACCAATGTTCACTCCTCCATATTTTCTGGAACTGTCCTAAACTCTCTGGGTTCTGGTCCATGCTTAAAGACAGCCTACAAAAATTTACAGATTTTTTAGTACTGGCCTCAACGGCCTTCTTCCTTCTCCATCAGAACACAATCCCTAGGAAAAAGTACTGAAATTCGGTCATCATTCGGATGATCAATGCAACCAGACCTTGCATCCCAGCATTATGGTATAGGTTAGAACCCCCACCTGCGGCCATGTGGTTTGCCAAAATTAATGATCTAATGAAGATAGAAGACCATACTTCGGTGTACTTGGGACACTACACTACATCTAATCGTAGATGATTTTACTGGATGGAATTTGTGTTTTCTCCGAAACCCATATACTTCCTCACCTCTTGACTGAATTGTAGCACTCCCTTTGATAGGTACATGGGCTACACACGGACCTGTTATCAAAGCTTTCCTTCCCCCTTTTTATTCCTTTCTCTCTCTCTTTTTCTTCTTGGACATACAAACCTTTCAATCAATGACACTTTGGGGTCTATTCACGAAGCTGCCGAAGGATCTGGCCGTAGCTTCGGACGATCCTTCGGCTAGCTTCGGCTATTCACAATAGCCCGTACAGCTCCCGATCATGGCCGAGCGGCTCAGTCGAGCCGAACGCATATGCATCGGCTCGGCTGAGCCGTGCTGAAAGCCAAAGCTGGCCAAGCCAGTGATCTTACGGCTGGCTCCGGCCACTTTCAGAGAGATCAGCGTCCCTGGTTACCTGCTAACCAGGGGCACTGATCTCCAAACAGCTAACTCTCCCTGGCGGCCCGAGAGTCTCCTGCTCCCGGCCGCCAAGGAGAGAAGCACTGATGTGTCTTTTTTTCTTTATTCTGACACGAGTAGCCAATAGTAAACTAGCATTGTATCCGCCCTCTGCTGCAGTTCCCCATCAGGTCCATCAGCAGAGGGGGCGGGTACAATGCTAGTTTACTATTGGCTATTGCAAATTGAAATAGCCAATAGTAATGTCCCAATGCTTTTCAATGGGAAAATTCTTTTTTTTTCTATTCTGACATCGCTCGTGTCAGAATAAAGAAAAAAAAGACACATCAGTGCTTCTCTCCTGGGCGGCCGGGAGCAGGAGGCTCCCAGAGCGCCCGGGAGAGTTTTTTTTCTTTTTTTTTTTTACAGCAGCAGAGCCGCCGGACAATAGGAAACTATTGGGCGGAGCTAGCTGTCACTGCTAGCTCCGCACAATCATTTTCTATTTACTTTTTTCACTCTTTTTCTGTTCTGCTCGGTCAGAGGACAGAGTTTACTGGTCTTTTAGTTTCATTGAATATAGTGCTCTAATTGACGAGTTGTTACTCTGCGGTACATGTGCTAAGCACACTGTATCTGTATCATTGCTGGGTTATTTGTTATGCTTTCTCATGGGATATACTTTCTACATAAAGAATTTATAAAAAAAAAATTGGTCTTCCAGAAATTCAGTTTTAAGATGACTATAGTTTCCCTCTGAAGGAAAGCAAAATGAATTCCTGATAATGCTCCTGGTAAAGCGCATCTATCTCTCAAAGTAATAATGTTATCTCCATTATCCAACAATTGTTACCCTGTACTCCATTTCTTGGTTTTGCAAACTGCTGCCTTCTTGGATTGGGATTTTTGCAGGTCTGTGCAGGCAATATTTTGCCAGGAGATAGCTTTATATCTTTTGGGAAAGAAATGGCTTAAGGATCAACTCAAGACTCTTGCATTGACTATAGGATGGGACGTGGTTCAATAAACAAAGCATCAATCTGCTGGTTTCTTAGAAAAGCTAACCATCAATCTTTGGAATCCCTAGATGGTCATCAATCTCTGTCTCTACACAACCATCAATCCTTGATTCTCCAGATGGCCATTTTCTGAGATTCCATCTCAGTGAAGCTTGCTTGGACAAAGATTTGCCAAATGTACAGTTTGGTTTATGGGATAATACAGTTCCCAATGTTTAAGTGTTCTGGACCAACAGATTTCAAAACGTTTGGAGAACATTTTGTGATATGTTACTTTAGTCCTGAAAGTTATCTTAGATATTTCAGGTCATATTTGGTTTTGCCATCTATTTTAGCCAAGCACAGAATGCAGTTTTTAGATTCTTAGTTTGTTGTACTCGATAACTTAATGGCTCACAAAAATTTTATTGTTTTGATATGCTAATTTTCCTGCTGTGCACATTTGTCAATTGCATTTAAATGATATATATAATGTAATAGATACTCACGAACAAACACGTATAAACCCAGTTGTTACTGAGAATAATACACTATGGGACATATTCACAAATGTTAAAAATAATTTCAATTTTGCATCTTCAAAATAGGTTGCTGCTTTTCTTCCTTTTTTTATTTCACATTTTGACATATTTATTAAAGGTCATTTGATGGCTGAGTTTGCTATCAATATTATTATGCAATATGTATATAGTGCAAAAAGCTTGCGCAGAGCTTTACAATTTAAAGGGAGACAATGCAGTTACAATACAATTCAAGACAAGAGGGTGAGGAGGGTGTGGAGGGCCCTGCTCAAGAGAGCTTACAATCTAAAATTCCATTTGTTAGTTTGGAACCGCACTTTCAAATGTCATGCATTTTGAAGTTGAACTTGGGGATAAGCAAATATTTTCTAAATACAAGGAGCATGTGTATTATTACTTGAACCTTGATGCTCTTTGTGTATTTATTCCAGATCTGTGCTTTAATCCAGCATGAAACTTTGCCTTTGTGCAGGAACTTCCTGTTATAAAGACCATTCACTGGTGTTCTGTCTCTTTGTGCAAGGTGTGAATGGTCTTGTACCCACCCCCTCCTGTAGGCTTTTGCAGTTAGCCTGTAGTAGGTGGAGCCTCCTGAGTCCCTCCCACACCTCTGCTCTTTGCACAGACTATGTACAGCACAGAAATGATGCCACTGCTACTCTTACAATGTATTATATAGGTTTGTAAATATATTTGGTGCACACAGAGTGGATTTACAGTATATCCTGGGTGGCTTTTGAGAAAGAATGTCAAATGGAGGTTTTTGTGCCCAAAGTTCAGCTTTAACAATATAGACATTAATAATATTTTAAAGATGTGGAGTTGAGATTTGCAAAAAAAAATAGCAGCATTAGAAGGACACTGCAATGATGACATATATAATTGCTTGTCTTTCCCTCTTCCTCTGCATAAATTCATTTTAAACATAATCCTACAATTCTAATTTTTCTATCTCCTTATTTCTGTATTGAGATCTCTTCTGCCATAAAAAAAAACATCAAAGGTTAAATTTGGAAGGGCAAAGTACACCTATTTCCTGGCCCTGGGATTTTGCTTCTCAAAACAATAGGGATGAATCTCTAACCAATTTTTTTATAGTATCTGAAGCATGGAATTCTCCAGTTTTAATACCATCATTGATAAAACAAAAAATGTCACCCATTCATTGTAAGTTAGGACAGATACAGTGGTTTGCAGTGACCAGTGATGCAAAAAAGCCTGGTGGTGGTCATCACTGGGCTGGTATTTCAGGGGAGGAAGCCCCATTTTTTTGGTCCTTCTTTTAAAGCATCCATTGATGGGCATTCTGTCTAGTATTAACTTAGCTCACAGCTCGCTTTCTAAGGAGGTACCAACATACATACATACGTCGTTTACCAGGCTGGTATGAAAAAGGTGTACTGGCCATGGATTGGCCTGAAGGTTTTGAAGGATATTCACTGGCCTAATCTGGGTCAAAACCCAGAACCCATAAGATTTGTTAACTTATCTCTATTACTAAAGATACAGGGGGCTCTGGAGTAGAATCTATACCTGCTTTATTTTTATAATATGCCCTCCAGTTTTTACAGATCTGGATGGACAATGGTGCTGCCTGCCACTGATATATTCATGTAACATGTAAAGAGCTTGTAAATTTTACAGTTGGCCGTTTGGAGACTTTATAATGGTGTCCAACTGACATTATTCATATTTAATGTTTGTCTATACGTACTTATAGGCAGTGGCTGTGTAGCTAGGGTTCATGGTTCACACTCTGACCTAGTTGCTTTTGCACCTGCTAAAAGCCCACTCCTATTCCACTGCGCTATGCAAAAAAGTTGAATTCTTTAACGCAATCTGCGGACACAAATGTGGCAGCTACTGTTTTCCGCCTCATGAAAATGCTAGCTGGTTGGCTCCCATGTTGATCCATTGGTTTCAAACATTTGTAATCACTTACCAGAGCAAGTATGCTATTAGGAGTTGACTGGCTGCTACTTGTTCTGTGTTAGTAGCTAAGAAGCTTAGAAGTATTAATGGCACTGGATTAGCATGACAGCCAAGCAACCAGCATTTTTTTTAGAATTCAGACAGTCTCCATATATATATCTCTAACTTTAAGCAAGCAGATAAACACACAGATGAAAATCATTTGTTTACTGTTTTACCTGACTAAGGATTTGTAATATTGTTCAGCTATTCTTGTGATTTCTAGATCTCTGACACACTCTACAGCCCAGAAGATCACTCTGCTACTTTTGTCTTCAATATCTTCCTTCTTGGAACACCCCCTGCTCCTTTGACAGTGGCAATGATCAAAGAGAGAGGGAGAGACACGGAAAATTAAGTAAAATAAACAAGCTTTAATTTTCATTCTGATTTCTAATGTCTAATTTTGTTCCATTAGAATTTAGTTTACGTTCCTGAAGTGTCTAATTTTTCTTTTGTTTTTACTTCTAGGAATTTGCTGTCTGCAAGATGTAAATTGGTCTTTGTGCCTAGAAGCAACTGTGCAGATGGCTAATGGGGGAAATCATTATTATCTTGTAATGTGTGCAAGTTAATAACCCACTGTCCTATTTTTACCCATGTGGTTTCTTGTTAGATCTTATGATGGTCACTGTGTATCTTTCCCCTGCTTCCTTTTTTTGCTTCTTCATTTTTTGTGAACTTGTTTTTTCCAAAAACATCTGCAAGAACATTTCATTTCTA